>NC_051238.1:25016844-25304344 GCF_015220715.1 Pygocentrus nattereri | reverse complement strand
CAGTCTTGAAATAGTTGGAATATTCTGCTTTTAATTCCTTCCAGGCCCTTGGAATCATCCTGATCTCCTAGACCAGGGGTGTGAAGCTCACCCAGTAAAAGGGCCATATAAAAAATCTCATCAAATCTGTGGGGCAGAGAATAAAAATGTTTTTATTTCATTTTTAATTAATGTTGTGCTATAATCTGAACTGGCCTTTATAAATATAGACCATTGTAGTAGATTTACAGTGTGGCAAAAAGGTATTTAGTCAGCCACTGATTGTGCAAGTTCTCCTGCTTAGAAAGATGAGAGAGGTCTGTGATTTTCATCATAGCTACACTTCAACTATGAGAGACAAAATGAGAAAAAACATCCAGGAAATCACGTTGTGGGATTTTTAAAGAATTTATTTGTAAATTATGGTGGAAAATAAGTATTTGGTCAATAACAAAAGTTCATCTCAATGCTGTGTAACATAACCTTTGTTGGCAATGACAGAGGTCAAACGTTTCCTGCAAGTCTTCACCAGGTTTGCACTGTAGCTGGTATTTTGGCCCGTTCCTCCTGCAGATCTCCTCTAGAGCAGTGATGTTTTGGGGCTGTTGCTGGGCAACACGGACTTTCAACTCCCTCCACAAATTTTCTGCGGGGTTGAGGTCTGGAGACTGGCTAGGCCACTCCAGGACCTTGAAATGCTTGTTACGGAGCCACTCCTTCGTTGCCCGAGCGGTGTGTGTTTGGGATCATTGTCATGCTGGAAGACCCAGCCACGCTCCATCTTCAATGCTCTCACTGATGGAAGGAGGTTTTGGCTTAAAATCTCACGATACAGGGCCCTGTTCATTCTTCCCTCAACACAGATCAGTCGTCCTGTCCCCTTTGCAGAAAAACAGCCCCAAAGCCTGATGTTTCCACCTCCATGCTTCACAGTAGGTTTGGTGTTCTTGGGATGCAACTCAGCATTCTTCTTCCTCCAAAAACGACGAGTTGAGTTTTTACCAAAAAGTTCTATTTTGGTTTCATCTGACCACATGACATTCTCCCAATCCTCTTCTGGATCATCCTTATGCTCTCTGGCAAACCTCAGACGGGCCTGGACGTGTACTGGCTTAAGCAGGGGGCACGCCTGGCACTGCAGGATCTGAGTCCCTCTCGGCGTCATGTGTTACTGATGGTAGCCTTTGTTACTTTGGTCCCAGCTCTCTGCAGGTCATTCATCAGGTCCCTCCGTGTAGTTCTGGGATTTTTGTTCACCGTTCTCATGATCATTTTGACTCCACGGGATGAGATCTTGCGTGATGCCCCTGATCAAGGGAGATTATCAATGGTCTTGCATGTCTTGCATTTTCTTACAGTTGCTCCCACAGTTGATTTATTCACACCAACCTGCTATTGTAGATTCACTCTTCCCAGCCTGGTGCAGGTCTACAATTTTCTCCCTGGTGTCCTGAACAGGTGTCTTTTATACAGATAACGAGGTCAAACAGGTGCCATTAATACAGGTAACGAGTGGAGGACAGAGGAGCTTCTTAAAGAAGTTACAGGTCTGTGAGAGCCAGAAATCTTGCTTGTTTGTGGGTGACCAAATAATTATTTTCCACCATAATTTACAAATAAATTCTTTAACAATCCTAGAACGTGATTTCCTGGATTTTTTTTTCTCATTTTGTCTCTCATAGTTGAAGTGTAGCTATGATGAAAATTACAGACGTCTCTCCTCTTTCTAAGCAGGAGAACTTGCACAATCAGCGGCTGACTGAATACTTTTTTGCCCCACTGTACATGGACACTTGAAATATTCAAAGTGTAAGTGTCCTCAGGAGTTTGGTTTTTTTAAACCTTCGTATTTACTTCAACTAGACACCTGCCATCCTTTCTTTAAGAGGAAATTCATTAAGACTTGGGCTCAGTTTCTGAGCTGCTGAGCTAAAGTTAAGTGTTTAAATTGGTTAAACTGCAGCTGAAATGCATTTTGGTGACATGACTGGTATGAAATTGTGCAGAATTGTGTAGAATTGAGGTGCCCCAGAGAATCTTGTTGGGGTAGGAGAGTTGGAGCACATTATGTTGCAGGGCATGCTGGGCACTGTAGTGCAGCACAATGTGAAATGGGCTAATAATATGAAATAAAAATACTTTTACCAGCCAGTTAGGATTGTGTGGTGGGCCTGATCTAGCCTACAGGCCTTGTGTTTAACACATGGGTCCTAGAGAGACTACTAAGAACTCAGTACTTATTTCTGAGAAGAAAAACCTAACACTATGAGTCTAAAAGGATGTGTAGCTGACAAGAAGCTGTTACTGAGAAAAGGAAATATACAAGAAAAACATTTGCCAATCAAGCAAAGAAGTGGCTGGTGTTCTCAGAGTAATGGACTGGGCATCCCAGAGTCCAGACCTCAACATCATTGAATGTGTTTGGATTATTTGCATCCTGAGAAGCAGAAAATGCAACCAACTTCTAACACTTTGAAGGTTTGGAAAAATACCCCTGGTGAAAGCTCTAATAAAGGCAGATGGTGAACGTAGTGCAGTTTGTTAAGTATGTGTTTTCTATTTTTTCCTAATGCTGAAAAACGTATAACCTCATGGCCGTTTTGACTGGAAATGAAATGAATGCAGGGTGTTTTTTGACTTGTGCACTGTATTGTACTTATTTATACTTATTCATGTATTTCTGCCCTCAAGTCCTTTTCTATGGCTCACTGGCCACTTTATTAGAAAGACTTGCCATGTAGCTCCACCTTGACGTTAGAAAATATAGGCTACTCGTTAGCTATTCTCCAGCCATTAGTGGACCGCTGTTAACCTAGCAATGACACTGACATGTTTAAAAAGCCCAGCTATGCCAGTGTGCCTGAAACACTCCCTACCAGCACCACACACACCACCATGTCAGTGGCACTGCTTTGTTGAGAGTGGTCCACTACCCTAATCATTTTCTGGTAAGTGGCAGGTAGGAATGGGGTACTGAGATAGTGCAGGTGGGCTGCAGATGATAATTGGGAACCTGTGTTTTGAAGCAAGTCATCAGAGAGTGGAAGTACACTGTAGTTGTGTCTCATACAGTGAATAGTGAGTGCGTTTCAATTTCTTCTTAAAACATAGAAGTGCTTTCTGGCTGCAAGTGGTACTTGCTGTCAATTAAATTGGGCCTTTAAAGTAACCAAGGGTGAGCTGTGTCCTCAGTGACATCTTCAATTTTGTGTGGCAAATACAGACCAACAGGCATGAGAAGATGGAGAGAGAGGAGTGAGATAGAGGTAGTAATACAGGGGTGACCAGTTGTAGTCCTGGAAATCTACCATCCAAGAAAATTTAGATGGTCCTGGCTCTAACGTTCAGATGCCCTTGAAGGCCTTCATTAGGTCTCTCGCACACATACACTGATCAGGCATAACGTTATGACCACCTCCTTGTTTCTACGCTGATTGTCCACTTTATCAGCTCCACTTACTGTATAGCTGCACTCTGTAGTTCTACAGTTATAGATTGTAGTCCACCTGTTTCTGTGTCTGTGGGTGCTTTGTCTGATCCACTCAGACCAGCGCAACACATATTAATACACCACCACCACGTCAGTGTTACTGCAGTGCTGAGAATGATCCATCACCCAAATAGTATCTGCTATTTGAGGGTCTATGGGGGTCCTGACCACTGAAGTACAGGGTAAAGGGGGCTAACAGAGTATCAGAGAACCAGATGGACTACAGTTGGTAACTGTAGAATAGATAGATAGATAGATAGATAGATAGATAGATAGATAGATAGATAGATAGATAGATAGATAGATAGATAGATAGATAGATGGAGAGAGAGGAGAGTTATAGAGAAGGCAGAAGGAGTGAGGAGAGGGAAAGAATGAAGAGAGGGACAGAGTAAGAAGACAGTGATGGAGTGAGGTGAGAGAACAATGGGAGGAGAATGAAGAGTGCAGCAGAAGGGAAGAAAGGTAGAGGGAGTAAGGAAAGCAGGACAATGAAGAGACAGCGAGGAGAGAAAGGGAAGAGTTGAGGATGGAGAGAGAGAAAGCAGAGAGAGGGAGAGAATGGAGAAAGACAGGGTGAGGTTAGTGATCCATCACAACCATCTACACAGTAAGCGAAAATGTCTTCAATCCTGTCGATATATCTAATATTTTTCTGAGACTGTTGTAAGAAGAACTCATTTCTAGACACTTTTCACTTTCATTTCACAAGTAATTTCATTAAGTGAAATGATCTCCCAGATAGTATTAAAACACTGTAATGTGGTACACATCATTTCAGACGTAGAGAAGTGTGATTAGTTTTCCAGAAAGTCATCAGCAAAGTAATCCCATTAGTCTGAAAGAAGTGGAGAGAAGAAAGGTAGATGGAGTGAGGAGAGCAAAACTGGAGGGAGGAGAGAGTAAAAAGAGAGGGGGGAATAAGAAAAGTAAACAGCGATAGAGAGAGTGAAGAGAGAAGAAGAATGGAAGGAGAGACGGTGAGGAGAGAGAGAAGAAAGGTAGAGGAGAAGGAGAATTGAGAGAGGCAGAGTCAGGAGAGCTATAGCGATTGAGTAAGGAGAGAGGGGGAATAAAGAGAGGAGAGAGAAAAAGAAGAAGGGAGAGAGAGAAGCCCGGGAGAATGGAGAGAGACAATGAGGAGAGAGAGAAAAGAAGTGAAGAAAGAATGAAGCGAGATAGAAGAGAGGAAGAGGAACGCGAGAGACTGAGGAAAGAAAAGACAGAGAGGGAGTGAGCAGAGAGACAGAGAAAAGAAAGAGAATGCAGACAGTTAAGAGAGAGAAGAAAAGTAGAGAGTGAGGAGTGAAAGAGGAGAAAGGTCGAGGAGAGGGGGAATGGAGAGAGGCAGAGTCAGGAGAGCAACAGAAGAGGTTAAGAGGGAAATAAGAAAGCAGAGAGGAAGAATGTGATAGAGTGGAGTAAGACTAAGCAAAGAGAAAGAGTGAGGAGTGAGAGAAGAAACGCAGGGGGAGTAAGAAGAGAGAACAATGGTAGAGGGAGAAAGGGAAGATGAAGAGAGGGACAGATAAGAGAGAAAAAAAGAAAAGCAGATGGTGAGAGAGGGAGAATGTAGCAGCGGAGAGAGAGAGAGTGAGGGGAGAGTGTAAAGGAGAAAGTGAGTGAGAGGCAACCAGAAAAAAGTGAGAAGCAGGCTAAGTAAAAAGAGAGACTAAGAAGAGACAGAGTGAGAGAGAGAGAGTGAAAAGAGAGAGAGAGAGACAGAGTGAGAGAGAGAGAGAGAGAGTGAAAAGAGAGAGAGAGAGGAGAGACAGAGTGAGAGAGAGTGTGAAAAGAGAGAGAGAGAGACAGAGTGAGAGAGAGAGAGTGATAGGGAGAAGAGGTAGAGTGAAAAGAGAGAGAGGGAGGAGAGACAGAGTGAGAGAGAGAGAGAGTGAAAAGAGAGAGAGAGACAGAGTGAGAGAGAGAGAGAGAGAGAGAGTGAAAAGAGAGAGAGAGAGACAGAGTGAGAGAGAGAGAGAGAGCGAGAGAGAGAGAGAGAGAGTGAAAAGAGAGAGAGAGACAGAGTGAGAGAGAGAGAGTGATAGGGAGAAGAGGTAGAGTGAAAAGAGAGAGAGAGAGAAAGAGAGAGAGAGAGTGAAAAGAGAGAGAGAGAGAGAGAGAGAGAGAGAAAGAGAGAGAGAGAGAGAGAGACAGAGTGAGAGAGAGAGAGAGAGAGAGTGAGAGAGAGAGAGAGGAGAGACAGAGTGAGAGAGAGAGAGAGAGAGAGTGAAAAGAGAGAGAGAGAGAGTGAAAAGAGAGAGAGAGACAGAGTGAGAGAGAGAGAGAGAGAGAGTGAAAAGAGAGAGAGAGAGACAGAGTGAGAGAGAGTGATAGGGAGAAGAGGTAGAGTGAAAAGAGAGAGAGACAGAGTGAGAGAGAGAGAGTGATAGGGAGAAGAGGTAGAGTGAAAAGAGAGAGAGAGAGAGAGAGAGAAAGAGAGAGAGAGAGTGAAAAGAGAGAGAGAGAGAGAAAGAGAGAGAGAGAGTGAAAAGAGAGAGAGAGAGAGAGAGAGAGAGAGAAAGAGAGAGAGAGAGAGAGAGACAGAGTGAGAGAGAGAGAGAGAGAGAGTGAGAGAGAGAGAGAGGAGAGACAGAGTGAGAGAGAGAGAGAGAGAGTGAAAAGAGAGAGAGAGAGAGTGAAAAGAGAGAGAGAGACAGAGTGAGAGAGAGAGAGAGAGAGAGTGAAAAGAGAGAGAGAGAGACAGAGTGAGAGAGAGTGATAGGGAGAAGAGGTAGAGTGAAAAGAGAGAGAGACAGAGTGAGAGAGAGAGAGTGATAGGGAGAAGAGGTAGAGTGAAAAGAGAGAGAGAGAGAGAGAGAAAGAGAGAGAGAGAGTGAAAAGAGAGAGAGAGAGAGAGAGAGAGAGAGAGAGAGACAGAGTGAGAGAGAGAGAGAGAGAGAGAGAGAGAGAGAGAGGAGAGACAGAGTGAGAGAGAGAGAGAGAGAGAGTGAAAAGAGAGAGAGAGGAGAGACAGAGTGAGAGAGAGAGTGAAAAGAGAGAGAGACAGAGTGAGAGAGAGAGAGTGATGGGGAGATGAGGTAGAGTGAAAAGAGAGAGAGGGAGGAGAGACAGAGTGAGAGAGAGAGAGTGAAAAGAGAGAGAGAGAGAGAGACAGAGTGAGAGAGAGAGAGAGAGAGAGTGAAAAGAGAGAGAGAGAGACAGAGTGAGAGAGAGAGAGAGAGAGAGTGAAAAGAGAGAGAGAGAGACAGAGTGAGAGAGAGAGAGTGATAGGGAGAAGAGGTAGAGTGAAAAGAGAGAGAGAGAGAGTGAAAAGAGAGAGAGAGAGAGAGTGAGAGAGAGAGGAGAGACAGAGTGAGAGAGAGAGAGAGAGAGAGAGAGAGAGAGAGAGAGAGAGCAAATGCCTGCTCTGAAAAAGATGTGATTAAGCGGGTGGAGATAGGTGGTCAACATGAAAAGGCACATACTGAAAAATGCATTCATTATTTTTTTCCTTCCATTTGCTTTCAGGGAATGATAATTTCATTTGGCTCCCGGAGCAGAACAATGGGGTGAATTGGAGATAGAGCAGGGTGGGCTGAGAGCGGCAGGCAGACGAGAGCCGAGCATTCTGTCGTAATGGCAGCTTCAGTCATCTTTCACTTGCTTCACTTTAAGCGCTTTGTACACCTTGAATAACATGTAATTGGAGGAGTATGCAGCTGTATTAACATGCATTGGGGCACATAGAGTTACAGTGCGACTGTGGAGAGAGGAAAGGCTACATGAATTTTAACAATAGCCTCATTACTTATTTACTGCTCTGTGAGAGAGTGAGCGAGAGAAAGAGAGAGAGGTGCAGAGGGGAAGCGAGCATCTGTTACACATGTCCTCTCAGTCTCGGCATCCTCAGGGCTTTGTTTTTTTTTGTTTAGTGTCTATTCACTCGACCTCAGAATGACCTTGAGTGCTTTATACCAACTTTCGTCTGAGCTATGCAGAGGCTTGCGCAAAAGACGCAATTACAGTCAGCTGAGTCTCTTTCATGTTCAGTGCGTAGACCGTAGTGCAAAAGATGATTTCATCGCAAGTGAAAAGGAGCTACATTTACACAGTACAGCTGGTGTTTCTCATTATGAGACTTGAGAATATTATTTGACACTTTTACTTTGAGGTACTTCGCAAAAGTTAAAGCAGCACTACAGGAGTTTTTTTGTTAACGCTGAAAGAAGTAGTCAGGAGAAAAAAGATCACATTAAAATGTGGTGCGCATGAATTGATGTGAGTCACCCTGTAAAGCCTGAAATCATTTTTTAGGTGTTGGGTCTAATTTTGCAGGAGTTTTGGATCAGGTTATATACGTCTGTATATCATAACATCACACCAGATGGTCTGGCTTGATGTTTATGTCTTAAATTCAAAATCAACATTATACTGGTGAAGATGTGATGATAATAATGTCTCAGAAGACACGCCCCTCACCAAGTTTTGACTGTTTTTCTTTCAATACTCTTTCAACACACTCACAATCATCAGATTCATCTGCTTGGGGAAGGGGTCCGAAGCACAGCTGAAAACTGTCTTCTACATGTTTTGTGCAATTACACATTTCCACCAGAGAGGTCGCCAAATCCCCAAAACGTACATAGAGCACCTTTTAAAAGATGGAGAAAATTGTACTAACAACCGAGCAAGACCTGGTGGACCACCAAAACAGTCAACATCAGAAGAACAGTACTTAAAGCTTTCATCTTTAATGTTCGAGAAGCCCTTACTGAGAAAAGGAAATAGACAAAGAAGAAGAAATTTTGCAAATCAAACAAAGAAGCTGCTGGTGTTTTCAGAGCTATGGACTGACCACCCCAGAGTCCCGGCCTTTAAATGATCATTAAATAGATTACTTGGATTACTTTTAAGACTTAATTTGTAGGTGTGGAAAATATCCCTGCAGATTCCTTAGAAAAACTCCCAATAAATATAATAACTCCAATTAAAAAAATGTCAATTAAAACAGAAGGCAATGATGTGCAAATCTCATAGACCCTTATTTTATTCACAACAGAACATAGAACACATATCACATGTTGAAAGTGAGACATTTTACCATTGCATGAAAAATATTAAGTCATTTAGACCTTGATGGCAGCAACGCATCTCAAAAAAGTTTGGACAGGGCCACATCTACCATTGTATAGCATCTCATCTTGGTTAAGTGGTAGTAATAAAAAAACTGACCTAACTCACATGAATTGGTATAAAAAGAGCATTTTAGAGAGACAGAGTCTCTCAGAAGCCAGAATGGGCTGAGGTTTGCCAATCTGCAAAAAACAGAATTTCAGAAAAATGGACATCCCACCATCTACTATATATATATATACTGCTCAAAAAAATAAAGGGAACACTCAAATAACAC
This sequence comes from Pygocentrus nattereri, assembly GCF_015220715.1. Classification (NCBI taxonomy): domain Eukaryota; kingdom Metazoa; phylum Chordata; class Actinopteri; order Characiformes; family Serrasalmidae; genus Pygocentrus; species Pygocentrus nattereri. The sequence continues at coordinate 25,295,522 of NC_051238.1, read as the reverse complement.
TAGATAGATCTAAATGAATGAAATATTCTCATTGAAGACTTTGTTCTGTACAAAGTTGAATGTGCTGACAACAAAATCACACAAAAATCATCACTGGAAATCAAATTTATTAACAAATGGAGTCCTGGAATTGGAGTCACACACAAAATTAAAGTGAAAAAACACACGACAGGCTGATCCAACTTTGATGTGATGTCCTTAAAACAAGTCAAAATGAGGCTCAGTGTTGTGTGTGGCCTCCACGTGCCTGTATGACCTCCCTACAACGCCTGGGCAGCTCCTGATGAGGTGGCGGATGGTCTCCTGAGGGATCTCCTCCCAGACCTGGACTAAAGCATCCGCCAACTCCTGGACAGTCTGTGGTGCAACGTGGCGTTGGTGGATGGAGCGAGACATGATGTCCCAGATGTGCTCAATCGGATTCAGGTCTGGGGAACGGGCGGGCCAGTCCATAGCTTCAATGCCTTCATCTTGCAGGAACTGCTGACACACTCCAGCCACATGAGGTCTAGCATTGTCCTGCATTAGGAGGAACCCAGGGCCAACCACACCAGCATATGGTCTCACAAGGGGTCTGAGGATCTCATCTCGGTACCTAATGTTAGTCAGGCTACCTCTGGCGAGCACATGGAGGGCTGTGCGGCCCTCCAAAGAAATGCCACCCCACATCATTACTGACCCACTGCCACCCACTGTCTCCTGGTGTACTGGCCTGTCTCCTGGTAGCGCCTCCAGCCTCTGGACACTACGCTGACAAACACAGCAAACCTTCTTGCCACAGCTCGCATTGATGTGCCATCCTGGATGAGCTGCACTACCTGAGCCACTCGTGTGGGTTGTAGAGTCCGTCTCCTGCTACCACGAGTGTGAAAGACCACCAACATTCAAAAGTGACCAAAACATCAGCCAGAAAGCAGAAAGGTACTGAGAAGTGGTCTGTGGTCCCACCTGCAGAACCACTCCTTTACTGAGTGTGTCTTGCTAATCGCCAATAACTTCCACCTGTTGTCTGTTCCATTTGCACAACAGCTGTGAAATTGATTGTCAGTGTCGCTTCTTAAGTGGACAGTTTGATTTCACAGAAGTTTGATCTACTTGGAGTTATATTGTGTTGTTTAAGATAGATAGATAGATAGATAGATAGATAGATAGATAGATAGATAGATAGATAGATAGATAGATAGATAGATACTTTATTGATCCCGAAGGAAATTTAGGAGGTTTAAGTGTTCCCTTTATTTATTTGAGCAGTGTATATATATATATATATATATATATATATATATATATATATATATATACACACAATGCATATATCGAGAACATTCTGATTGTTCCGTCTGTAGGGGGAAGAAGTCTTGGTGTGATTCTGGATGGCCAGTTTTCGTTCTCTACTCATATCACAAACGTAAATCGGTCACGCAGATTTCTCCTGTACAACATCCGTAGGATCTGACCCTTCCTCACCCGAGAGGTCACCCAGGTGCTAGTGCAGTCTCTGGTCATCTCAAGGCTTGACTACTGCAACTCGCTCTTGGCTGGTCTTCCCATGCGGCCGTCAAGCCTCTGCAGCTCATCCAGAATGCGGCAGCACGACTCGTCTTCAATCTGCCCAAGTTCAGCCACGTCACCCCACTGCTGCGCTCCCTTCACTGGCTTCCTGTAGCTGCATCAGATTTAAACCCTAATGCTGGCCTACAAAGCCAAAAATGGACCAGCCCCTCTCTACCTGATGACAATGCTGAAATCTCCAACTGAACCACGAGCCCTTCGAGCTTCGACTACAGCTCGGCTTGACACGCCATCCTTCAAGGCGCGTGGAAGACAAGCATTGAGAACGTTCTCCGTACTGGACCCCAAGTGGTGGAATGAACTCCCACTGGCTGTCCATACAGCAGCGTCTCTCGCTGTCTTCAAACACAGACTGAAGACCGTCTCTTTATACAGCACTTAAATGAGCATTGAATGAAGTATTGATTGCATTATATTGTGCTGCACTTATATATTGTATTTTATTGTATTGCACTGTGTATTGTAGTTTATTGTATTGTATTTTATTGTATTGCACTGCTCTGTATTCAACTCTGTTCCTTTTTCTCTGGGTATCAACAATGACGTTTGTTTCTTAGCAGTATCTGAGCTCAGGACCAGCTTTCTCTCTAACCGATCGGTAACTAGCAAAGATACTTTCTCTCTATAGACAAAGCACTTCTTGTAAGTCGCTCTGGATAAGAGCGTCTGCCAAATGCTGTAAATGTAAATATATACATATATACACACATATATATACACACACACACACACACACACACACACACACATATATATATATATATATATATATATATATATATATGACATTTTCATTCTGTACCATAACATATTTCTCTGAGGGTCTAACTGAGATGAGGTGAAACATATTATTGATCATTTTTCCCCACCGTGATGTAATCAAAAATGTTTTAGAGATGGACAAAAGCTGTTACACTTCAGTCAAAGATTACAGTACAGTAAGAACTTGGTTTTTAAATGGTACGATCAGTTGTGCTTAGTATGACCAAGACACATTTATTTCATGTTGGCTTTAAGTAGTTTTATCCTACAGCACAGGCAGATAATCTTACGTCGTTTAAGCATTATTAACCGATTGAAGCGCAGCACTTGGTGAGATCACTTTATATAAGCAAAATTAGATTGAAATAATTTGTCCGCTGTGGTGACCCCTAAAGGGAGCAGCCGAAAGAAGAAGAAGAAGCAGATTGAAGTAAGCTGAATAATCTTAACATTTTTACACCAATCACATAATAAGAACTTGAAGGTCTATTGTCTACATTTTAGCTGCTTTCACTTACCGTGATGCCATTTTTTGAGACGCAGTGCTTTCAAAACCATTTCTTAAAGGCACTTAGTGCATCCATCTTTCACCAAATTGCCTTGAAGGCATTACATGTATATGCTTATGTGTACATCCACTATATTTATGCTGTGGTTCTTACCACAAAAGGTGCCATTATTCAAAACAGTGCCATTTCCTCCGGCTGAAAGCTTTGATTCCAGACGTCAGACCTGACGCCTTTTTCTGAGTTTAAGCAGAACGAGAGATGAAAGAGAGAGGCGGGAGGCAGTGGAGTGACAGAACGAGAGGGAGAGAGGGGTCAGGAGAGCAGCTCACGTCTTCACCAGGGACCCTTAATAAACGCCATGGCGAGGCTTCAGATACCATGGGATTTGACAAGCAATTACGGAGGCAGAAAGCAACAGTGCCTGCAGCCCTCCAGCGGAGTGCTCTAAGATGGACCCAGTGGTTGGCTGAGAGAGAGATGGCAGTTACCAAGAGGATAAAAGTGGGGTGATGACAGGGTTCTTGTGTGTTGGATCTACAGATGAAAAGAGATTGCACTCAGTGAAACGAGTGTAAGGTTATGGATTAATTCCCCAAGGCTGGAGAGAAGAGAAAATGCCAGACCTCCACTCTCAATTAGCCAAAAGTGGAGGTGTGCCATACAAGAACTGTTCACTGGGACAATTCACCAGTTGTCTCATATTTCTCTTTACAGCCTCAAGAAAGCCGCTGGTGTCACCGTAATGTTTAATTTTGTTTTAGTTTTGCACTGAAGGAGGAGGAACATGCGGCTTTGGAGCGGCTCCTTTACTACCCTGCTGAGGCTCCACAGCAGAGTTCAATTTTCATGTGAAAATAAAATAACCGTCTTTGCAGCTCTGCTGATCATTCTAACACAGACTGTACAATAAATGATCTTAAATGCTGCATTTAATGTATAACTGCACGTTCACCCTTTAACCCTAGAGGCAGACTGCTGGTCATAGCTGCGCAGACAACAGCCTCGACTAGCTGGTAGCTAAAGAAAAGGAGGAAGATTTAAGATTAGAACTGATCATTTGGAGACAGGCTTATTTGCATTTATAATCACTCCAGCCGGTTTCCTGATACGGTTAATCGGCAACGAGGAACACTGAAAAGTCACAAAGCTGAAGTCATCTTCTCAATTAAATTTTCCCATTCCACCTTAAATGGTACAGCAGTGAATATAGTGCACAGTAAGCAGATACAGTAAGTAGCATGCTGATTTAGCTAGTAATCTTACGAGCTGTCCAAATAAAAAGCAAATGAAAAGATTCGTATTTTACAAGCAAAATCTGTTCATCACTTACATTATATTTTTATTGTAGCTGTGTTGCATATTTCAAGGTGCAGTGTCCAAGTTTTACGGGGATCTGTTAGGAGAAATGGAACGTATTATGCAAAACCATGTTTTCATTCGTGTATAATTGCCTGTGAGTATGAATCGTTGTGTTTAGCTTAGAATGAGCCCTTCATACCTACATAGGGAGTAGGTTGCACCACGTTGCACCATCATGTTTCTACAGTAGCCCAGAATGGACAAACCAGACACTGGCCCAAGAGAGTCTTCATGGTAGTTATGGCCATGATGGTATATATACACTGTATAGCACTGTATTCAATTACAGAATAACAAAACAGGAGAAATCTGACTTTAAGACAGCTACTACAGTCGGCGTGTGAAGAAATCCGCTTTGAATTTTTTCCACTGGTCTTGATTAATTTAGTCTTCGTTGGGGAAGTTTGTCGACTTCAGTGTTTGTGTGTAGCTTCAAAACAATCAGTCACAAGTTCAGGATTTGTGGTACTTGTAACGGCAACTGAAATAAAAAGCACTGTACTGTAATTTCTCCATTTATCTTCGCCTCCTGGTGCAGTACAGTTCATTCTGAACAGTTAACCGGCGAGCTCTGAGTTCTGTTGAACCTGTGCAACGCTACCAACCCAAACAACAAAACACGGGCAGGGCGCAGAGATACATGCACGGGCGTGTAAGGAAAAAATAGTAACCAAAGATTTAGAACTTAGCACTATTTTATCATTATCAGTGTGACTTATAAAAGCTTATAAGACACATTTAAGCTCACTGATCATTTTGGAAAGCAGATAAAATCATGATATTGTGTAGACGTGACGACGTCTGGTTCCTAGCACTGCAGTTCTGAACGATTCTGTCATTTTCTCTAGAAAGGCGCGTTTTACACCAAACCACTCAGAATGAGATTATTTATATCTAAACCATTAAATGACTCAGTAATGTAGCATAATTGGTGGAGTTCCCCTTTAAAGGACCTGCTGCTAACATCTTGGTGCCAGATATTACAGGTCTTCAGAGGTCTTGTAGAGTCAGTGCCTCAGCGGATTGAAGCAGTTTTGACAGCACATAGAGGAACGACAGCATATTAGGCAGGTGGTCACGTTGTTTTGGCGCTTTGGAGTATGCATGGTATACAATTTGACTTTTGCTCATATAAATGAAGGCTTTAAACATAGGCCTGCATTTCTTAATGGAAGGTTGGGGCTAACTTTTGGCTTCATCTTCTAGAAACCCTGCAGGCATCTTTTCTCCAGGATGGTCACATACAGAGACATGTAGCCTCAGAAAATGCATTAGTTAATGTAAATGCATTGTGTTGCCAGCAATGAGAATATTTGCCGTATGGAGAACTTCACAGAGCAATTTCAATGATAAGACAACTTTTTTTTCCCAGTCTGACAGAAAGGCAGAGGGGTGTGAAGGAGAAAATAGCCTGTGGACAAATCTCGAGCAGTCAGGCTCTACCTTTAAGGGGTGAGGATTTATCGGGGCAACTAGCAGTAAATTTAATGAGCCGAATGTGTAGAAGTGAAAAGGATTGGATCTTGCATTCCATCTGTACGTTGTATGGGCTGAACCAATTTATGAGAGAAATGAATTGCAAAAGAAAACAATACAGTCCAATACAGACTGACTGGTCTAATTGATTGTGAGGACTGATAAACGCACATATGCAATATTTGCAAAATCTGAATATGTTGCTGATTAATCAAAAATTGAAACAGCACATGGCCATTTCCCCACTGGCAGATAAACCCTGCATTTCCATGTGTGAAAACAGCTCTCTGTGGTCTAGGAATAAATTTGAAAACGCTGAAAAAGGGGGATGAGCATGCACACCCAGAACATACTACTCCCTCAGTGTACAAGCCATAACTCAATGCCCGGCCGTAAGGCCTCAAAAATGATTTATGACCCAAGAAGAGGTCAGTAGGGATGGAAGAAGATCTTTAGGCGGTCATAGACTTGTCCGACAGAGATAGCGCTGTTTACTGTGTGTTATCCTGCAGCACATGGAGAGGCCTGAACTGCACATATTGACAACAATTCCTCAGTCTGTCAATTAAACCCAGTCCAGTTGGCAGACTGTGTACAATAGACAGACAAGAAATAGCTCAGACATCTCTACTACAGTGTTTGGGGGGAGGGGGAACATCAGGAGAGAATCAAAGAGGAAAAGGGTGAGTGTCCACGGAGGACAAGGAGCGAAGGATGGGGGAGGAGAAGGGAGAATGCGGGGGAAGGGAGAGAAGTGCTGAAATGAATGTGTAATTGTGGTACTGTGGCTCGAGGGACAGGTTGCATTGTAATTTGGTCCTGCACAGAGGAAAGCATTAGGTGTAGAATGTGATGGGTCCGTTGTGCAAAACACAGAAATCGCCTAAAGAGCCTGCAGCAGTTTTAGATAAACTACTGAAACACCTGAAACTCACCCATATGAAAGTGGAATATATGCCAGTATGTTGCTGACATATTCCTCGCAGATCATTAATAGGAAGCCAGTCTACTGTTTGATGGGATGTGGCTGTGCAGTATGTTGGGCAATATGGAAAATCAGATGTGCAGTGTATTTTAGACTCATGTGATTTGTGCAAAATATTGTGTAACATCTTTTAGATTGTTGTTATTTTGCAGTCATTTTATTTATTACCCATTACTATTTGTGGGACTAATAAATGATTTTTTTTTATCTCATCTGATCTTACCTTCCCATACTTATTCATGTATTTCTTTCACTCTTGTTTTACTTTTTGTTTCTGTTTTTTTCTCTAATTTTAGTTTGTACACTTTCAGATTATATGTAATTGTTTTATACTGAAATTAACTGTTATAACCAAATGCAAAACCTCTCATATCAGAAATGAGAACTTTTTAGTAGAAAAATGTTTAACTGAGGTAGGTTCATTATTATTCTTAATAATCCATCCATCCATTTTCTAAGCCGCTTCTCCATCAGGGTCGCGGGGGGGTGCTGGAGCCTATCCCAGCGGTCTTCGGGCGGAAGGCAGGATACACCCTGGACAGGCCGCCAGTCCATCGCAGGGCAGACAGACAGACACAGACAGTCACTCACACCCAGGGGCAATTTGGCCTGACTGCATGTCTTTGGACTGTGGGAGGAAACCGGAGAACCCGGACGAAACCCACACAGACACGGAGAGAACATGCAGACTCCACACAGAGAGGACAGGCCCTCCTCGCTGTGAGGCATCAGCGCTACCCACTGTGCCAACGTGCCACCCGAAAATAATAATAAGCGAAAATGAAAATTACAAGATAAAGTGAACTATTTTTTCCCCCATTATCTTAAACTCAAAGCAAATAAATAGAAATTATGCGCAAAAATTAGCAGAAAGGTGTAGAGGGTGTTTTAACTTATTTTCATTCAGAAAATCAACAAAATATCATTTGACTAGAGGTGTTCAAAATGTGTTTCCACACTTTGAGAGGTGTAATAACAGAAAGAAGCCGCACTGTTTCTGTAGTTTACGCAGGGCATTTGCAGAAGGTTAGAATCCCTAATATAAGTCATTTTGGACCATTTGTTTTGGGAAATTTGTCAAGACATGCAGACTGATAATTTTGAAGAACAAGGAGAACAAAGAGTTCCAATGTTTTATCAAGATTGTTTACTATTTTGAAAAGTGTATTGTTTCATTTGATTCAGTTTGGACTTCTACATCAGTATTCAAGGTACACTGTAGGGACAAAAGTATGACATCTGAGCTTGTTAGACGCCCCATTATTACCATTAATATGCATTAATATCTCCACTCTCATGGGAGCTCTTTCCAAAAGATTTTGAAGTGTGTCTGTGGAAATTTGTGCCCATTCTGTCAAAAGGTTATTTGTTGAGGTCAGGCACTGATGCTGGATAAGAAGGCCTGGCTCTCATTCGACGGTCCAATTCATTCCAAAGGTGCTCAGTGGGGTTGGGGTCAGGGTTCCCCAACACCAATATCATCAAACCATTTCCTTACGTACCTCGCTTTGCATAGGGACACACTCATGCTGGAATAGGAAAGGGCTTTCCACAAAATCTTGCTTCAAAATTTTGAAGCATATAACTACATGTAAAATGTCATTGTTTGCAGCAGTATGCACCTTGAACTGAACTAGGGAGTGAGCCCAAACCCTGAAACACCAGATTATTATCCCTCCTCCACCAAACTTTACTGTTAGCACTACATTCTGATAGGTAGACTTCTCCTGGCATCCTTCAAACCCTGATCTGTCCATCAGACTGTGAGACAGTAAAGCATGATCCACCAATTCAGAGAATACATATCCACTTCCCCAGAGTCCACTGGTGGTGCAGTGTGCTTTATACCACTGTACCTGATGCCTGGCATTACAAATACAGATCTCAGGCTTGTGTGCCAGTGCTCAGACGTGTAAACTCATTTCATGACCCTCCTGATGCACAGCTATTGTGCTGATATTGCTTCCAGAAGCAGTTTTTGGTTAGTGTGGCAACAGAAAATTTCTGCATGCTATGCACTCAGTGGCCTTGATGTGTGAGCTTTGTGCACTGTTTCATGGCCGAGCTGAGAATAATAGCACTTACAATTGACTGGGGCAGACCTAGCAGATCAGACGTTTTGTGAACAGACTTGCTGACAGTGCCACGTTTAAAGTCACTGAGCTCTCCAGTACTTCCCATACTGTCTGTCTCTGGTGATTGCAAGGCTATGTGTTTGATTTCATCCACCTGTTAGCAATGCGCCTGGATGAAACACCTGAACTCAGTAATTAGAAGGGGTGTTCACATAGCTTTACACCATACAGCATATCTTCTCTTTCCTTATATCATCACAGCTACAGCATACAAGTGTTAGCTCTCAAATCAGAAATGGCCTTTGAACCCAGATTGATGTAATCAATGCTTTTTTTCCCCCTCCTTCTGATTTAATTGAACCAGCTGGCCTGGAAATGTTGCTTCTCAGATGTCAGCGAGCCCAATGACCTCAAACCACGTCCTCACTCAAAGGGCATGCACCGCGCTATCCAATTACTGGACAATTCAACAGATCTCTCTCACGCATTTGTATGCAGTAAACATGGCTCACCTCGACAACATGCCACCCTTGATTGCAATTAATATTTCACACAATCTGTCGATGAGTTTGGCCATTATTGCTGAGCCAAGCCTTTCCACTGTTTTTTCAAGGCTCTGCAAAAGCTCTGAGCGGAGAAGTGGAGGAGAGAAGCTGGAGCTCTGGGCCTAATTCATCACGTCCCAAAGCCTGTTTCATGTGGGTCACTGTGGGGGATGGAGCAGGTTTAGCGCTGCTGGGACCGTGCCTCAATTCAAAGCCCCAGGTGTATAAACAGCTAGAGCTGAGAGTAATGATTTAGGCCAGACAATAACTCAGCCCAGGCCTCCCAGCCTCCACCTCTGCAAGGCAACAGTGACACCGTGCTAACATCTAGTGTCACTGCAGCCCCTGCACTGAACACCTCCTGATGACTAACATACCACTGCTGTCAGAACAAAACCCTGTATCTCCATTTTTGACGTTTTTCAGTTTTTGATATACTTTAAATGTACCTGTTGTCCTTTACATTGTGTGTAAATTTCATGATGAATGGATAAAAAGCAATGGCTAAAAACGACTTGCAAATAATTCTGGTTCCATTAACTTACATTAAAAGTAAAGTAGGTTTTTTCACTCTCCTGTAAAATTACCATTTTGGAGATACGGGGTTTTGTTTTCCGACAGCAACGTTATTCATCCCAGCTTTTTAAAGGGCCCATGTCATGAAAAAACTGAATTTTCCTCATGCTCTTTTTAAATAAAACAGCCTGATGTAGCGGGTATCATTGTTAAAAGTTTCTAAATGAATATTTCACTTCCCAGGCCTTACAGTGCATAAATGGGCACTAGTTTATGAACATTACTAACATTTAATCTCTGTCAAGTGCTGGGCCTCGAGCCTGCTGTGGTGACTACTAGGCAAAAGTGCACAAAATGAATTAGCACTATTGTCAGCAGATTCATTTTAGACTGCTATGTTAACTTTACTGGGTGTTTAATAAAAAAGGAATGTGTGAAAAAGACTAACTGGCAGGAGAGACGAAAGTCTCCTGGCCTTTGAGATTTACAACGACCCACAAGAAAATACAATCCAATGAGATTTCTGCTTAGGTCTCCTGCTGCTCAGACATTTCTCCTGAGAAAAAGACCCCAATCATCTCCTCTTGAATTTTAGCAGAGATCTCAGAAAAGGTACATACTGTGGCAAGATATTACTGCTTATCTACAACTGTACTCTCACCTCTCCTGCATCTCACGGCTCCTTTTGTCTAATGGGGGGTACTTTGAAGGTCTGCAAGAAGCAAAAAGTATGTGTTTCTCTTGGAACTGTAATTAAGTAAGAAGACAGATACTATTATTAAGATTTTTATTAAGATCAAGTGTTTTACACCCTAGTAGAGGAATCGTTTGGGTGGGGGTGCAGAGATGGTTAGTGTACCATTTTATACTAAACCACCAAAATAACCAGCCATCCCAAGAATTTAATTATGCAGAAATATTGAAAATTCTGTGGAATTCCTCTTTAAGCTGTGATTGCAAACACCAGTGCATCACATTTATCACATTTAGCAAACCCACGCTTTCATTAATACTGCATGTGTTTAGTTCCATAAGGGGATTTCTCATGCTATTACTCTCGCATTGCTGTATAAACCCAGAATCACCGTTTATTTACTGGAAAGTCATATATGCATTTGGGTTTTTATGTGTTCCTGAAGGTGATGAAACTTCCTGCGACACAGCAGCCTGCTCAGAGTGACTATATATAGACAGATCTTGCAGTGTCATATGCACAATTACCATGGAAACAAGTGTCAGAGTATCCCACATTGGTATGCCACTTTCCTCTGCTTCACAATATTCCTCTGGGAGAAGTACAATCCTTTCTATAGCTATCAACAAGCTTTCAACACCAAAAACACCACACAATGATCAAGTTCTATAAATAATAATAATAATAATAATAATAATAATAATCATCATCATCATCATCATCTTTAGCATAATTTCTAAGACAATCAGGCTTTTTATAAAGCAGCATTTTCTGAGATTCAGTACCAAAGATCAGTATTTCAGCTTTTTCATGATTAGTTGTAAAACATTTTGCAACATCCACTGAGAAATATCTGACACAGAGCCGGTAAACCCGTCTGGATTATCAGAAGGCATGTCATCAGCATATGATACTGTGTTTCCTAATGACATCACCTAGAGGTAACATGTACAAAGAGAAAAGCAAATGCCCCAAAACTGAACCCTGTGGGACTCTCAAACTTTCTCGAAGAATGATTTCCCAATGAAACCATAAACTGTCTATTACCTGAATAGAATTTAAACCTACCAGTATGCAAGGCAGTGAATCTGAATCTTGTGATCAATGGTATAAAACATTGCACTAAGATCTAAAGATCTAATAAGACCAGAACAGAAGTGCCAAACATATAATAAGCATATTGGTGGGGTTGGGACAAAACATATCTATATTTTTGTTTTTCAGTTTTTGGGACAGTTTGAAAGTGATTGTTGCCCTTCGTATTGTGCGTAATTTTCATAATGAATGAAGGTCAACGGAATCAGGACATTGACGATCAGTTTGGAGATATGAGGTTTTGTAGCATGCGTGTGTAATATATAGAGACAGAGAGCGAGAGAGAGAGAGAGAGAGAGAGAGAGAGAGAGACAGAGACAGAGAGAGACACGGAGAGAGAGACAGAGAGAGAGAGACAGAGACAGAGAGAGACAGACATAGAGAGAGAGACAGACAGAGAGAGAGACAGAGAGAGAGACAGAGAGAGAGAGAGAGAGAGAGAGAGAGAGAGAGAGAGAGAGAGAGACAGAGAGAGAGAGACAGAGAGAGAGAGAGACAGAGAGAGAGACAGAGAGAGAGAGAGACAGAGAGAGAGAGAGAGAGGCAGACAGACAGAGAGAGAGAGAGAGACAGAGAGACAGGCAGACAGACAGACAGACAGACACACACAGAGAGAGAGAGACAGAGAGAGAGAGAGACAGAGAGACAGAGAGAGAGAGAGAGAGAGACAGAGAGAGAGAGAGACAGAGAGACAGAGAGAGAGAGAGAGAGAGAGAGAGAGAGAGGTTAAGTCAAACTGGAATAGCAATGCCATCATTCTTTATACTGTAACAGCGCTTTGAAGGCCGTTACCGCTCGGTACCGTTATCCGGCTGCTACACTCACCCATAACAAAAAAATTAAAAATTCACCCCATGGCAGTTGTAGTTTTTCAGAGGTTGAACCCGGTGTGTGTTTTCCTAGTTTTCCTAGTTTTCAAACAGTCAAAACAGTCAGGAAATGCGACCAAATTAACCGAGAGCTAAAGCGGCCCCTCCTGGCTGCTCGCGGTACTGCAGCCGACGCGCCGCCTGAATCAAGGTTGGTTGAAGTTGTCCGGCATGCTCCCATTTCATCTGCTACTTTTCTGCTAGGTCTCTCTCCGTCGAGCAGATGTTCACAGCTGTACCAACGGCATGGAGAAGATCTCTGGACGAGCTGGATGATTTATCGGAGTCCTGACTTTTTGTCGTACTTCGTTTCCGGGTCGGTCATCCTAGCGCAGCAGTGTGGTAAGAGCCTGAAATCAGTGCGGTCACACACACACACACACACACACACACACACACACACACATCTGCTTTATTTATCTGATTCATGCCTGTAATAACAGTTATACTCATTTACCAGACTGGAAGAGCGCTAGTGGGGGTCCTGCATGCACCCCTGCTCCATTAGCCTGATAGTGGGACGCTGACGTTTCCACTGCGGGCTGAGAGGAAACTTCCATGGATCCATGGTGGAGTTAGGGAAGGCATTCCTGTGATCCCTGTGCCCGAGCCGCATACAAAGCCCACCCTGGCTAGCCCACCCGTTTACAGAGGCAGCTGCTCATGCACAGCTATAAATTAGCCAGTTTATTTAAACGCGCCTGTTTCCTGGATCCCCTCACAGAGACGTGTGGAGAAGATCACGTTAGTGGAGGAACTTCATTCAGGCTGACGGCCCAAAAGCATCAAACAGACACGTGTGAAACTTTATCATTAATCCCGCGTAACGAGGTACGTCGACGCTCCTTGTCTCTGGCCAGTCGTGCCAGAACTCGGGCTCAGTTAAAACGCGCTGAAGGCTCATCTCTCCCACTGTGTCTACAGGTCCTGTGGGGGGCTCACAGCCAGAGGTGACTACAGCCGCCTAAACCTCGCTGAAGTGGAAGTACGTGAGTGAAATAGTAGTAGTTAGTAGTAGTAATTAATAATGGTAGTAGTTAGTAGTAGTAGTAGTTAGTAATAGTAATTAATAATAGTAGTAGTAGTTAGTAAAAGTAGTAGTAGTAATAGTAATTAGTAATAGTAGTAGTTAGTAATAGTAATTAATAATAGTAGTAGTAGTAGTAGTAGTAGTAATTAGTAATAGTAGTAGTTAGTAGTAACAGTTAGTAGTAGTAGTAGTAGTAGTTAGTAAAAGTAGTAGTAGTTAGTAATAGTAATAGAAGTAGTAGTAGTTAGTAAGTAATAGTAGTAGACAACAATTGAAATAGAAGTATGAAATAAAAGGGCCCGGATTACATAAACACAAAATATCCCGCCTTTTTTCCTTAATAAAAAGTTTAATACTGTAAGTAAGCATGGTTAAAGCGTCAAATTCTGTCGTTCCCAGTCCATATATCGAAATTAATCTACAAAACCAGCCTATTTTGATTTTTTTGTGACACCAGCTCGTTTAAACACATCCGAATATTTGCTCTACAGATGTTTACCTGCCACTAATTGATGCTGAAGTTATAAGGAGTGTTTCAGCCAAGGCTGCTTTTTGAATGAGGGATGACATAGAGCAACCAATAAGAGAGGGAGCTGCTTGCATGTCAATGTTGTCGGGTGAAAATGTTCTCGTATCTCCAAAATCGTGACTTTACAGGAGAAGGAACAAAACCTGCTTTACTTTGAATGGAAGTCAATGGAACCAGACATTTTTCTAAGTCATTTTGGGCCGTTCATCATGAAATTTACGCACAATGTAAAGAACAACAGGCATTTTCAAATTATGACATGAAGTAAAAAAAAACGACAAAACCTCATATCTCCATTTTTCTTCCGACAGCAGCGATATATTAGTCTTAAAGGCAGAGTAAAAAAATTCTAAAACACACAGAGAGGTTAGAAAATGGTCACGTGCAAATAAACTCATAAACAAATTTAAAAATGTTTTATCAGTGGAGTTCAGGGTAAAAATCATAGAAGATTAAAATGTAGGATGGGGCCCTTTAAATGTAGGTACTAAATGTGAATGACCTGAGTAAAAAAAAAAGCATATAACCATAAATATGCTTGAGTATCAGCAAAATTATTATTTAAAAATACTCAGAAAAGTACAAATCCATCCAAATGTGTCTAATATACATGTAACTGAATGAATGCAGTGTATTACTGCCACCTGTGTTAACAGCATTCTCTTCAGGTTGCCATGGATTCCTTTGGGCGGCAGGAGTTTTTGCAGTATTTGGCAGAGGGCTGCATTTTACCCACAGCGCAGCAGGGCCTGGAGCAGGTGTGGCATCTACTGCTGGCTTGCTTGCTGTGCCGGATCGTCTGCAGACTGGGTGAGATTTTATCAGCAGGCCTTGTTGCTGGATATGAAAAGAGTGATGCCCAATCCTAGAAATCACTGCTTTATCAAAACTGGTGAATATTAGGGCTGCAGATTTCTGGCCTTACAGCAATTAATTTAAATTCTGATTTGTTAGGAAACAGTTGTGTCATAAAGGCTCAGATGTCACCAGAATTCAAGTCATAGTAGTTATTTTGGTTCAGAATAATTTTTAACAATATGATTCATACACAAATGGCACTGAAGGGGCTCTTTACACTGTAGTGTAATATTGATGCAACTTACAGATGTATGCAAAAGTGTGGGAGCTCCTGGTCAAATGATGTCTTTCGTTTGTCTTCCAAGTTAACATCCTCTACAGAGAGCACACTTCTTCATATTTAAATGCACACATGCTGTTTATCTGCTGAATGTAAATGATTTCCAACAGCCTAATGGCCTCTAATCATTTCATATGTGTTTGTGCTCATATTGATAAGGTAAACTCACTGTATTTCTCCTAACTGCCAGGTATTCCAGTTCATGTGAAGCAGCTGAGTTCTTTAGCAGGAGGCCTGTATGTGCTGTATGTGTTCTTTGAGCTGCACATGGTTTGGGTGATCATACTCAGCCTCCTCTGCTTCCTCATCCTTTTCCTCTGCCGAAAGTCCAGCAGCCGAGGGGTTTTTCTTTCGCTCGCCATCCTCATCTACATGCTCTTGGGGTGAGAACCTGATAGAGAATAGATCTGTCCTCTCAATTCTGACTCGAAACAAGCTTTATGCCTTATTTAGAAAGCTGTGACAGGATGTCATTTCCTTTGTGATTTCAGTGCTTTGTGATAAATCATGAAATCTTCCACTGCTTAAATGAGTTTTGTTGAATGATGGACAACTTTTTTGTTCTTCCTAGAGAGCTGCATATAATAGATCCAGAGACTTGGCATAAGATGAGGGGTAAGTAATACATGCATGGGGAGATAGACAGATACGCTACATGGCCAAAAGTATGTGGACACTAGAACATCATGTCCAAATTCATGAGCATTGGAGGTGGTCCTCACTGTGCTGCTGTAACAGCCTCCAGTTTTCTTGGAAGGCTTATCTACTAGATTTTAAATGTGGCAGCAGAGTTTCTCTTCTGTTTAGCCACAAGAGCATTACTGATGCATCATTTGAGTTCATCTCAGGTGTTGGGGTTGAGCTCAGGGCTCTGTTCCGGCAGGTTGAGTCCCTCCACACCAAAGTCTGCAACTTATTTCTGTATAGATCTTGCTGTGTGCATGGAGTCACTGTCATGGTGAATCAGGAAAAGACCCCCCCCCCCCCCGCAAACTGTTGCCAGTTGGATGTTGGAAGCATATAATTGTCTAGAATATGATTGTATGCTTTAGTGTTGGGATTTGTATTTACTGGAACTAAGGACTCCATCCCAAACCACTGGAACCTCATCCATCAAACCAAGGTGCGTCTGACTGCCAGATGGTGAAGTGTGATTCCTCTCTCCAGAAAGTGATTCCACTGCATCAGAGCTCAGTGGTGGTGAGCTTCACACCATTTTAGAAGACACTTGCCTAAGATCAGCATGTGTACAGTTGCTCTTGCGTAGAAACCCATTCCATGAAGCTCCTGACAAACAGTTTGCATTCCAACTTTGCTTCCAGAGACTGCAGTTGCTTTCTGAGTGTTGGACTTGAGGACAGAGAATTTCTACATGCTGTGTGGTTCTGTTCTGTGAAGCTGTGTGGCCTGCTGCTTTAGCTCTTAGGTGTTTGCACTTTTCAGTTACAGAATTTACAGTTGACTGGGGCAGCTCTAGCAGGGGAGAAATCTGAAGAACTGACTTGTTGTTAAGGTGCCATCCTATGAGGGGGGGTCTCTTTCTCACTGAGCTTCTCAGTAACACCCATTCTACTCTCAGCATTTCTCTGTAGAGATTGCAAAGCCATTAATTAGAAAGCATGTGGTATGGAGGAATGAACTCTGTTGGTCCCTGATTAGAGTATGAGTGTTGTGTTGTTTTGTGTTAATAGCTGTAATTGCAACATACTAGTCTGTTTACATGAGTATACAAGAGCAACAACACAATATGTTTGACAAGATTTTACATATACATTTCCTCACACTCGCCCAGCCGCAGAAACGTGTCCTAATGAGCTCTACTTTTCATTAAATGTTCTCTTTTTTCCCCTGTAGGAATAAACTAGTGTTCTGTAATAGCTTTTTGTTATTTAGACATTAGCCCTCTACATTGTGTGTCCAGGCTCTCAGATGGTGGTAGCCATGAAGGCCATCTCTCTAGCCTTTGACCTTGACCGAGGGGCTGTGTCCTCCTTTCCTACGATGCTGGAGTTTCTGAGCTACGTCTGCTTTGTGGGAACGGTCATCTTTGGCCCATGGATTAGCTTCACTCACTACAGAGATGCTTTAGATGGCCGCAAAATGGTAAGTTTGAGTAAATTTACAAAACTGTTCCATTTTTTAAAAAATAACTTAATTATTTTAGATGTACAATACTGTGCAAAAGTCAGAGACCACCATTTAGTTCAAGTTTCTAGACCATTAAGTTTCTCAGTGTGAAAAAAAGGCTGGAAATACTAAATATTATTAATTCATTCATTCATTCATTCATTCACACTTCACTTTTATGCATTCCACTGCCACTTTAACTGTTCTATCCTTCCAATCTGAAAGCCAACCAGGTTCACCTCATATTAACATATGTTTCATGTCTGGATTATATCTGGATAAAATTGGGCCAGATTTACATTCTTCTCAAAAACACCCATCCGGCTTGACCACCCGTTTCTGTTCTACTTTTGTTTGCTTTTTTTTCTCCTTTACAAAATGAATGGAAAAGCTTGGACACTTTCACTGGCCCACAGTGCAAAAAAGGCTCCTGGAGTGAGGATGACTCCAGCCTCCTGTATCCTCCACCTTTCATTTCCTTCTTTATTCTCTCACCTGCTAGGCAGGACTCGTGTAATTTTATAGTGATAACAAAAACTCATTCCATTCCACACTTGTGTTAAATGTGGTCAAGATCTGTCTCTGACCACCTCTGAATTTGGTTTTGAGTGATACGTTCGTCATCTGCTCACAAGGCATTACAGTGTTTACACCTGGCTTTTCGTGTGTTTAAGAGAAATCCAAACATGATCTGATCACCAAAATTACATGTTAATTCAAGGTGTAAACAGGGCCTAAGAATGACGACCCAAACCAGGAGCCCTTACATGCTCCAGCCTGATGAAAGCGTCCAGGCCAAGCTTGTCCATTTGTGTAACGCCAAAAAAGTAAACGAAAGCAACATATGTGATGAAATGCTTTTAACAAGGGGTAAAATGGGGTCTCATCTGGTCACACTGGGGATGAATTTTAGTGAGAAGTGTAAATGGAATCCAGCCAAAGTTTATCCAGATATGAGCCAGACACAAAAGGTGTATATACACTGAAGCAAGGAGTAAACAGGCTCTAACATTCACACAAGCAGCTACTTTAGCTGCCTTGCAAATTTCCCTCTCATGTCTCCTCTAAAATAGTTAAATGTGATATTTCTGAGGAGATTAGATATAAAACAATAAACTAGAATAAGGAAGGGCAAGGTCAAAGAAAACTAAGTGGGGGAAAAAGCTGTTTGCAAAACTGGAGTTCAAAAATGAGAAAAAACAAGACTCCTGACAATGGTTCAAGATCTGGTAGACCACAAAAACTGTCCCCATCATTAAATCTTTGACAGTCAGGAGAAAATGAGGCTTTACCCTTGCATGGTCCATGACTGAAGTGCCCTTGAGCAAAGCACCTAACCCCCCAACTGCTCCCCAGGTGCTGTGTATAGGGCTGCCCACCGCTCTGGGCAAGTGTACTCACTGCCCCCTAGTGCGTGCGTGTGTGCGTGTGTGTGTGCGCTCACTAGTGTGTATGTGGTGTTTTGCTGCACCACAGCGAATGCGGTCAAATGCAGAGGTGAAATTTCCCTGTTGTGGGTCTAATAATTAATTTAATTTAAAAATCCATCCTTACACTGTGAGAAGACAACTCAACGCAATAGATCTGAAGGGATATATTTGCTATTAGGATTACTTTAATCATGAGAAGCGGAAAACACAACCAACTTCTAAGACTGAACTTTGAAGTTATGGGGGAAAAAACCCTGCAGATTTCTTTGAAAAACTGAAAGAAACCTCAAACGAAGGGAAGCAAAATTGATTGTCGTCATATTGCATTTTTGTAGCCCTTAAAGTGAATCCACTTGAGCAGATTACGAGCAATCCACTTTTTCTCTGCAGAGTGTTGCCTGGTTTGGGAAGGTTGCCTTGAGTTTTGTGAAGAGTCAAGTTTGCCTGGTCGTCTCCACCTGCATCGCTCCTTATCTCTTCCCTTACTTCATTCCCATCTATGGAGATGGGCTTCCACGCAGGTGAGATCACATATTTCTGTGACGATACACAGGAATGCCAGGAGAAATGGTCAGTGTTTAATATATATTTAAAAATACATATGTGTCTGCTGTTTGTCTTCAGGTGGCTTCATGCGTACGAGACCGCAGTGTCTTTTCACTTCAGTAACTACTTTGTTAGCTATCTGAGCGAGACAACCATTGTAATGGCTGGGGCTGGATTTTCTGAGCACAAAGACCACCTCAAATGGTCAGTAACAATAATTTCTTTCTCTCGCCTTTCTCCCACAAATGCACCTCTTTGGACCGTGGCTAATTACCTCAGTAATTAGTTGCAATTAATACATTTCATTAAGCAGTACACCCGCTGTATCGTAAACAACATTCTGCAGGAATCGCTGCAACAAAGGAATTTTCTCTCGTGTTCTGTAAATAGCTTTACAAATAAAAGGCATTCTGTGTTTGTGAGGACATGATTTGAGATGCCTATTTGTTAATTACAGCTCGTGATAACAAGTGCAGTATGAGTCTGTATTATATTTTCAGCACATTGGGGTAGCCCTACAGTAAGCTATTGTTCTGGGATTTAATAAGTAAGTGTGTGTGTGTGTGTGTGTTACAGAAAATTTTCATCCTGATATTTAACCTGTTTTTAGGGATATAACCGTTGCAAAACCCCTCAATATTGAATTACCCAGATCAATGGTGGAAGTGGTCACTTCTTGGAACCTGCCAATGTCTCGCTGGCTGAAGAAATGTAAGTGTTATAGGTTGATTTTAAATACATGCTCTTATTTTTCATATATTACTACATAAATATTAAAATAATATAGTATAATAAACTTTGTATCCTCTGGTAAATTTACGTTATAGCGATAGTCCTCAGCTATGCACTCAACTGTGGACACGTACTATAAAACCCAATCGAGCTTTAGAAACAGAATTTTCACATCAGTACTCAATTTACACAGATGTCTTCAAGAGTGCTCTCAAACTCGGTACATTTCCTGCAATCTTGGTGACCTACACAGCCAGCGCTCTGCTTCATGTGAGTATGGGTTCAACAATCACTTTAATTTGCACTGTTGTCATATAATCACCGGCCACTTTATTAGGTACCCCTTGCTAGTAAACGGTTGGACCCCCTTTTGCCTTCAGAACTGTCTTAATTCTTCGTGGCAGACTTTCAACAAGGTGTTGGAAACGTTCCTCAGAGATTCTGGTTGGTTATTTGTGTTCCTGCTGCCTTTCTATCATCTGGAACCAGTCTGTCCATTCTCCTCTGACCTCTCACATCAACAAGGCATTTTCGTCCACACAACTGACCGCTCACTGGATATTTCCTCTTTTTCGGACCGTTCTCTGTAAACCCTAGAGATGGTTGAGCGTGAAAATCCTAGCAGATCAGCAGTTTCTGAAATACTCAGACCAGCCCGTCTGGCACCAACAACCACGCCACGTTCAAAGTCCCTTAAATCCCCTTTCTTCCCCGTTCTGATGCTCGGCCTCCACTTCAGCAAGTCGTCTTGACCACCTCTACAGGCCTAAATGCATCAAAATCAAATCAAATCAAATTTATTTGTAGCGCTTTTTACAACGGATGTTGTCACAAAGCAGCTTTACAGAATTTCGGAAAAGACAGAGTTTCAACAGGACTGTAAGA
This sequence comes from Pygocentrus nattereri, assembly GCF_015220715.1. NCBI lineage: Eukaryota > Metazoa > Chordata > Actinopteri > Characiformes > Serrasalmidae > Pygocentrus > Pygocentrus nattereri. Next base: position 25,274,648 of record NC_051238.1, on the reverse strand, counting down.
ATGTACAGAAACCCCCCCGGTGGGCAAGCCAGGGGCAACAGTGGCAAGGAAAAACTCCCTCAGAACTGAGGAAGAAACCTTGGGAGGACCCAAGAACCCGTCCTCCTCTGGTCAGACTACCTACAAGTGATTATACTACTAATATTAATAGCAGTAATATTGGTATTAGGAATAACTAGGAGTCTATGAGAACATCAGTGTAGGGTGGGCAGCTAGTCCAAGGCAGGTGGTGGCAGCTGGGGCATGGGCAGCTGGCCTGAAGTGGGTAGCAGGAGGGCTCACTGAGCTGCGGCCGTGTGATTGGCTGATTAGCTATTTGTGTTAACAAGCAATTGAACAGGCATCATTTTTGTTATGATTTAGTACACATCCTGTTTAATGGCACCAGGGATGTTATAAAAGTCCTGACAGATAAACGGGAAAGCAGTTGCAAGATGTGGCCTTGTGGTGTGTAGCTAGATGCTTTCAAGGCTGTTTTCTTTTAAAGGAGGAACCAGCATGATGGTGAAAGAGAAGAATTCTGAGTCGTGACTTCTATTGAGTAATTCCCATTAGACATCATAGCTGTGCATCTAGAGACCCCTAGTGGTGAATGTTGTGATTTGGAAAATTGGGAAATACAGCAGTTCTGTAAAAATGTCTAGATCTGTAAGAAATCAGACCTCAAACATGAATCCGTTCTGCTGCTCTGCAGGGTCTCAGCTTCCACCTGGGAGCAGTGCTGTTGTCTTTGGGCTTCATCACTTACGTCGAGCATGGTAAAACACCCCCAGCATACAGTATAACCATGAAATCGCCCGTAATCATTTTGCTGATTATTAAAATAAGCCCAAGTACACAGTTATGTATTGTCAATAGAGCAAATTAGCAAATTCCTCATGCATAGACATGCCAGCCAGCTCACAGCGTGATGTGTGATTCATACAAAATCATGGGAGACTACATTTTAGCTCAATGCACATTCAAAGCTGTCAAATTACAGGTTTTGTTGATTTTCTAGGTGAAAAAAAGTCAACACATCCTTTACAGGAAACACACTTAAATATGACGTTTCAGCAGATTTTAAAACATAAAATAAAATTTGTCATCACTTTTGCAGAGGCCCCAATTTGTGTTTAGCTTCTTTACAATATATTAAATAAACAGTAATTGTTCTCGGTATTGGATGTTATTTTTACCTAGAAAAGCATGTGTTATTTGTCTAGGGGTCCCAAATTGTTGCATAAAACTCATGACATTTACCTTTTTGTAAAATGATATGAATGTCACTGAATGAAGTCGTAGAAGATGTAATGTTACCCAAATGTTGTTATTATAATACCCAAAAATATTTAGTTATTGAGATGTAGTAAGATGAGAAGCTACAGCACAGCCGAACATTCATCACACTGTCTTTAAAACAAACACAAAAGGGATTACTTTATGTTGGCTGTTTTTAGGAGCATAGGGTCAGGTTTTCATACTCACCTGTATGCTAATGAAGGTGTTTGCATGTCTGAGTAAAAATTTGCGTGTGCAATTTGATTCGCCTATAAGCAGAATGTTAGTGAAGCATTAACCTTATTTAATTGGACAATTAAACAAATACAAGTATTGGAAGTATGAAGTTATCATATTGTAGTACTGAAAAGATTAAAATGACATTTATTACATTGTGCAACACTCCTGCTAATACATTAGCCTGACTTCTTTGTGTGTCCCTCCCCCAGTTCTTAGAAAAAGACTGGCTACCATCTTCAATGCCTGCATCCTATCTAAACGCTGTCCTAGTGACTGCCATCATCAGAACCAAAAGGTAGGTCTGTGTTTTGAGCCTTAAGCCAGAACGTGATTAATTTGTGTGGTTCGTTCAGACGACAACAGACTAGTTCAAGCGTATAGAACTGACGATATCTTGCACACCAAATGTGATCTATCAGACGAAGAAATGCAGCATTGTTTTATTCTCTCTTTTTAAATTTTCACTGGCAATATAAACTCACTCAAGCAATCGGTGTTGGCATGACGACAGCCCAGATGATGGAGCGGCTTGTCCCAGCGACTAGAAACTTTTGACAGACGTCTTTGTCATGTGTAGTGCTAACATCTCCAAACGCGGCTCAGACGGTGTTAGTCATCTGAGACGTACGCAGCTCAATTAGAAGTGGAAGCCCTCTTGAATGAAGCGATGACGCTCTCCACCCTACTTTTACTTTTCCAAAATGAAAGTAGTCTTCCCAACATCACAATTTGCCTGTTTTTAAGGAGCAAAAGATGTCTTTTCGCACTTGAAGACATCCTGCCATTTACCCAATATTTGTTGTGTGAATAACATGAGCAATTTTTGAAAAGAGGGTGGAGTTTTTGGTAGAAAAGCAGAAAAAAAAGATTTTAAGAAGAAACCTGGAGTTCCACTAACCTATATGAGAAGGTGCCTGCAGACTCAGATTACTTCTGGTCTGTGCCATGTGGATTGTTCCAAGTGAACATGATCAGTGATTGCATGTCTTTTCTTCCTTTCACAGTAGATGTGTTTGTGTCTGAGTACATTGTGATTTTCTCCAGGCTGTGTGGGTGTACGGGACCAACCTGTTCTTCAGTGCATTGTCCATTTTTCACCTGATATATCTGGGCTCGCTCTTTGACCTGGATGCTGAGGATGAGAAGGTTCTATCTTATTGATCTTCTTAACTCTGCCATTTGAAATGAGAAAAGCATTACACTCCTGGATTACCACTGCCCTGCACCGTTTATAGTTTATCTGCTCCCAACACATCCTATTAATGAATTAAATGACAAGTCCCTAACGATACAACTCTATGACCTGCAGGGCACTAGTACTTCAGGACCAGGATTGAGAACCACTGCAGTGTGCAATCCAGCACTGCTTTGTAAAGTTGAATGTGAACATACTGGCCTACTCTTTCAGTCCTAATAAAGAAACAGTGGGAAAATTGACAACCACTAGCCATTCATGCATATTGTGTAAATAAGTTATTCTCTTTGGTCTGAAAGACTTGTGCTCTCTTCTTTTGTCTTCCAGGTTTACATGGCTAGTTACACCATTCAGAAATGGTCAGAACTGAACTGGGCCAGCCATTGGGTGATGTTAGGGAGCTGGGTCTTCTATTGGCTCATTTAAAGATGAGTGTGAAAACACGGATCAAGACGATGACCCTTTTCCCTCCTACAACAGAAATCCTGGCAGATTTTAAGCAGAACTACAGCAGGGGATGTAGGGATCCTGAGGGGGTCCTCAGGGATCCTGAGTTGCAGAGATCGCTTGAGCCACGTCATTCCTGCTTTCATGCTTTATATTGACACTGTAATACACATTCTTCATATTTACTCCACCACATACTGTATACTGTAGACCTGAGACATCTAGATGAAATAGGTGAAAATGCCTTACTTGTTTTTGATACAACTTTTTATACGTTACCAAAATAGCTTACGTTTCTGTAAAGTTATTTATTGTTTTCTAATAAAATCTGTTAGACAGGTCTTGTGTGTTTGGTTCTAGATGTGGCACCTCTTCGTATAGACATATTAAAATAATATTTGCAAAAACAATTGCTTTGAGGCTACATATAAACAGATTGTTAGAGTGGCCTAAGCCCATGCTAAAGGGAAAAGTATAGTTAGAAATGAACATTTATGGCATTTGGCTGACGCTCTTATCCAGAGCGACTTACAATTAGATCATTTTACACAGGAAGGCCAAGGCGGTGTTAGGAGTCTTGCCCAAGGACCCTTATTGGTATAGTGTAGGGTGTTTGCCCTGCTGGGGGATTGAACCCCAGTCTACAGTGTTGAAGGCAGAGGTGTTACCCACTACACTAACCAACCACTAAATTATGACTCAAATAGTCAAAAGAACCTTTCCAAAAATAACTTGAGGAGAAGCACAGGAGTAGCTGGTCAGAAACCTCCAAGTACCGAGAAAATCCAAGATTCTACATGATAACATGATAACATATCTCTTAACCTGTAACGATAAAGATGTCGAACTCGAGAGGAATATGTTTATTTTGCGGTATTTTGTTAAAATACATTGTACATTCCCATCTAAATGCATTTTCCAAAAGCGAACTTTAGTTGGGCTCAGCTGTGCCACACCTGGTACAACCAGCTTATGTTATACATCACTGAAAAGCTCATTTCCTATAGAATATAGCCATCCAAATATGGGTATTTCTTCTATACTACAGCACAAACTATATGTTTTGTGGGAAAATTCCTTTTTATAGAGTCTGTCACTGAATAAACTTTCTAATTCTATTCAGCTCATCCTAACACGACACAAAGGGATGTTTTTTGGCTCTTTTAATAATTCATTCTTCTTCTTTCGGCTTTGTCAACTGAGCCACGTGACGCAGTTACCAATCGGCATCATAAAGGCAAAATTACAGAGCTGGACGAAGTTCACAAATCATGTACTTGAGTTAAAGTCGAGACCCCCCAAGGTAAATATCACTCCAGTAAAAGGAGAAGTTCCTCCCTTTAGACCTCCACTGGAGTAAAAGTACTAAAGTATTTCCCTTCAAATGTACTTAAGTATAAAGTAAAAGTACTAAAAGAGGAATTCTGGCTCTGATCTGGTCCTGTTATCATTTTTATAACCAGACTGGCTTCATGAACTCATTTCAGGTGAAAGTCCTCCAGCGTCTCTCTTGGTAAACCAGTCTTTTAATAGAACGTCATTAATTAGTGACGCTGACGTCTATTAAAATGATCAGAAGCACAAAACACTGAAGGTAAACAGTTTCCATCAGGGAGAACCGAGTGGCTCTGAAATCACTTTTTACACACAAGCAAAGTTTCAGTTTCAGATTTATTTACAACTTAGTTCCAAGTTTAAGTTGAATAAAAACTGGCTTTAAACTCAGGATCACAGATGAGCTCCTTTACTATGTTGATCTGTAGGCGTCTGTTCATAAACATCAACCAGCCCAAACTCATTTACTATAAAATGAAATGGTGTTTGTAGAAATTCAGAAAAAAGCCGCGTCAGTCTCGACTGCATATGTGGACATATTTCTATATTGAGCTCTATTTACACAAAGTTAGGTTAGTTCATCATTTATGTTGAACAGACTCTCCCAAAGTTTTACGCTGCTGCGCTGACGTTGAACCGCGTGCTGCACTGGGTCGGTATGACCAACAGGTCAAAACCAGCTCTAAACAAAGTGACCGCTGGGCCCTGATTGGTGCTCTGGCTTTGCGCTTCTTTCGTTTTGACATGTTACGTTTTTATACACACAGAAACCAAAAGGAACGACAGATTTCTCAAAATGTAGGAGGAAAAAGTCAGATATTAGACTCTGAAATGTAGTGGAGTGAAAGGAAAAATGGAAAAATTCCCAAAATGGAAAAACTTCAGTAAAGTACAGATACAGGGAAAAAAATACTTAAGTACAGTAACGAATTACATTTACTTAGTTACTGTCCACCACTGCAAAAATATAAAGCATCAGACACGCATTTTAACTGCAACACACCACTGATAAGAACATAACGTTTATTTGAGGTTTCCTTTCAAAACTCATTGCACTTCCAGTAGTCTTACGTTTTCATGACGAACCTTGTCGAATGAGCTTCACACTCAAACGGTATATTACGATTTATACCACCTCAGCTAAACAGACGTGCGTTCGCCGTCGCACATCAAGCTGTTGCTCGTTTCACGAACTCGTATCCAAATGTTAGGAAAGGTCGTGCAGCACTTCAGAGCCAAACTCTTTCAATTAGGACGAAATTTTAAAAAATAACGCAGAAACCTGAAACGGGATCTCGCCAAACCTCGCCTGCGAGTGTGAAATATCGCGATAGGTCCCCCTTCTTCTCACTACGTAATGTGCCGTGCTGCTTATGGCGGCGCTGGTGACAGTGCTGAAAGCTGTTGGGGTGAGTTCTTCCTTTTATATGTGGGCGATTTGAGGTTTTCGGGGCTCGAAATGGACGCAAACATCAGTACAACGGGCTTACGGGCGGACAGGGCGGTGGGGCGTCGTATTTGGGGCGGATGTGTGTTTTCGTTTGGACCGGGCAGGGCCTGGGTGGGGGCCGCGCGCTGGACCGTTTGTTTCGGCGTAGTTAGCCCGTTAGCTGGCGGGCTAGTTCGCCTTCACGAGCCGCCGCGGCGGCTCTGTGGACGCGCGGTTCGGCGTCGAGAGTCCGTAAAAACGGCTGCGTTCACTTCCTCTGACCTTGTCGTTTCGTCGGCGTCACGCTGTCGTCTTTCATTCCGTCGACGTGAAGAGATAAGCTGATCGTTTGCTCCTCCAACGTGGCTCGATGCTAGGCTGGCTAACGCTAGCCCCGCTACCCAGCTCGCCGCAGTGTGCTTCCACTAGTTTGCCTTTTCTTTGTTGTCCGACATTTTAAGCTTCGGGAACACAAAGTGTGTTTTCGAGCCCGCCGGCGGAGCCACGCGTCGAACGGTTTACGTGACGCGCAGCTAAAAACTCTTAACACTGCAGCCGAAAAGCAGCCGTACGTGTAGTGTTTATGTATCTGTAACGCGTCACCTTCGGGAATCGCGCGGACAGACGCAGCCGCCTTCGCTGGAGGAGAGAACTAATTATGGTGTTCGAGCGAGGCCTGTCGGGCATGAATGTCGGTGGTTAATATGGAACTTCTTGTCGTCGTTGGATGAGCTCGGGCTGCGTTGGGGGTGAATATGGACTTGGCAGCCCTGCTGCTGCTCCGTTAGTCTGTTTAATTCGCTTTAAACAAATAAGGCTCGGCTTTTAAAGAGCCTGAATCTGCTCGGTGTTTTTTTTTTTGTTTTTGTTTTTTTGCACCGATTTAATCACTCACTTTTAGTTGTGCGTTTCCTTTCTTTCTTTTATTTTTATTTTATTTAATCTCCTCACTTTCTGAATAGATTGCACTTTAGTCAACCACAAAAAAAAATATCCCGTCTCAAGTCGGTAAAACGGGACACTGCGTTACTAGAGCGGGTTCAGGCGTCAGTGTAAGGAAGGGGTGAGCGCTGTGCGGGGAGGCCGGTGGAAGGGACGTCGTGTCAGATGTTGGACGGCGCTGCAGCTGCACGCTGCGTGTTTTTCCACGTCTCCACACTGCAACTGTACAGCGCGTGCTTTTCAGCTGTGGATGACGCAGCCAAAAACAGCGCGTTCTAGGACCGCCCACCGGCGGCGGCGTCATGCCCCGCTGAAAAGCCCACGCCGCGTGTCGAAATCGGAGAATAAACACGGCGACAGCTTCAGCGCGTCTTGGTCACACGCCATCAATTTGCTTAGTCGCTGTGCTTCTCGGCTCTGCTAGTAAACAAGCAGTGGGTTTGTTTTTGTTTTGTTTATTTGTTTGTTTGTTTATTTTAATGTGAACCTGGAACAGTACATTTCCTTTGGCCGTTACTTTCCCGTTCTGACGTTAAGCTGTTCAGTGTGGTGTCTGCTTAAGAAAGCCAGACTCTGCTGCAGTACAGATCTGTGAGCTCATAGCCCAACAGTGTTTTTTAAGCAGTGCAGTTTTGGGGAAGTTCTGTCGAGTCATCCTACTAATTACATCAAAGCCATATAACCGTAAACCGTATTTGAAGCTGTATGTATAATACAGCAGACTAATAGTCTTACTGGGTATTAATAATTAGGGTCTAATTCTGCAGCTGAACTCATATTTTGAAAGATGACCGTCTGCTGCTGCTGATGCTTTTAACGCAGTGCCTCCTCTGAAAAACTGGGCACCGACACAGACCGGCTAAAGTCCGTTAAGGCTGCTACACGCCGAATTGAATTTATTTGTATGATGTGTTCAGACGACAGTAAATTTAATTTGAGCGCATGTATAACTGATGGTGTCTTCTACATCAAATAATAGTGTGCCGACTCCAAAAACCAAGGTTCTTCTTGGTTTTACCTCTACTGTTGGCAGCTTGACATCCAAGGTGGTGGAGTAGCTGTTTTCCAGCAGCAAGAACCTTTAAATAAATGCGGAAAGGATCAGACGCTCCAGAAGCAGCTGAATCTGAGCTGCGGACTAGACTACGGACTAATTTATAGCCTGTTCTGAATGAAGCGGTGAAGATCTTGAAGTGATACTTTTTTGATCCCACAAATGGGGAAATTCCACTTCCGCATTTAACCCATCCATGAAGTGAAACACCACATACACACTAGTGAACACACACACACAAGGGGACAGTGAGCACACTTGCCCAGAGCGGTGGGCAGCCCAATCCGCAGCGCCCAGGGAGCAGTTGAGGGTTTGGTGTCTTGCTCAAGGACACCTCAGTCATGTGCTGTCAGAGCTGGGGATCGAACCGGCGACCTTCCGGTCACAAGGCTGGATCCCTAACCTGCAGCCCACGACTGCCCACTATCTTAACGCTACATTCACTTTTCCGAAATGGACAGCAGCCTAGTGTCACTGTTCGTGCGATCTGTGAGGAATAAAGAGGATCGTATTGCATTTTGACATTTTACCCATTTGTGCTTCATCTCGTTTTAGAGCTGCATCAGCAAAATCGGCACAGGCTGTGTTGGAGATATTCTACCAGCCTGTTTGTCACAGTTCAATCAGTTTGGCAAAAAAAACAAGCCAGAAATCTTTTGTCTTATGTAAGAAAATCACTTCTGAATATTCCACAAGTTTAGAACCAGGATCACTGGCCGTGAGAGAAAAAGGTGAAACGGGCAGGTTTTTTTTTTCTTTCTTTCTTCAAGTTCTTCACAATATTACCATAAGCCAATGTCATAACTAGTTCCTGTGCGCTAGTGATGGGGCATAATTATATTGACCAATGCTATCAAAGCATGCTTTTCCCTCAGCTCCTCCTTCTGTGCTACCTAGCTGTTATCCCTCTACTCCAGTGCCATACTGCAGTAGGTGATAGTCCTTCATGATTGTAGACTAGCTCCATGCCCGTCTTTCACCACTCGGTCATATCCCGATGGATAAGCTCAGGTCCTGCCCGAATATCCTGTTAAAGTACAAAGATTTGTTCTGATTTCCAGTTCACTGACTTGTATAGTAGGGCGAGTAAGCACACCTTAAAGGGCCCATACTATTGAGAATCAGATTTATTTTTTTTAATTGGTTTGATGTCTAAACACGTTTCAACATGAACAATTCGCTCCCTGCCCGTATATGGAAACAAAGCTGCCAAAAAACAGCCTTGAATTTGTCTGTGATCTCACTAAATCCACATATTTACATATGTTTGTTCAGTCTAAAGCAGTTTAGCCCTGCCTGTTCATTTTGAAGTCATAAGGAGTGTTTTAGCACAGACAGCGTTTTGAATGAGGCACCATGCGGGGCAGACAAACGGAGCATACGTCGTTTACGCACATCAGCCTGGCAGCTTTTAATTCTGATGGATAAAGAGAGCTTGGGGGGACGGAGGTGCTGTAAAACATTGGTTATTGGTGCTTAAACCGCAATCATTGTAAGAGGCACATGAACATGATGTGCCCGTTTCTTAGAAGTTCCCACCACTTCCCAGGACAGCGCTTGACCCATTTGCTGGTCTTGTTTTGGCCGTTGAGAGGGCTGCGTGGTTGTTCGTTGCAACACACCGACTATATTAAGTGTCGTCTTTCTGCCTTTTAAAGGTCCCCTTTCCTCTAGTAAATCAGTGCCGTCAATATGACCAGCTTTAACATCTGATAAGACCTGACCTGAATAGGTTTCGTTAAACTGTGTGTGTGTGTGATGTAAAGAGGGTCGTCAGTGCAGTTTGGTGCCAATTTGAATCGAGTGAGCTCCGAGTTGAGATGGCGTTCCATAAATACACGTCTATCTGGAGGTATGTGCAGAGACTCGTTGATCTGCAGGGCTGGGTGCGTTCAGTCAGCTGCCCTTGCTGCATGTGTGCTGGGCAGCTGAGGAAATGATATTTTTAGGCCTGTGAGCCTGTGGGCAAAGATCTTGTACTTTGCCACACAAAGGAGACATGGCTCAAGTTAGTGAGGTAGAACGTGATGTTATTGTGTTGAGTCATCAGGTGGTGGAATTGAATGTAGAACGTAAGGAACATTTTTTTTGCCAGTTTGTTTTTGTGAAATATTAGCTGGAGGTAATGTGATGTGATGTGATCCGCTACACAACATAATTTACAGCATGAAATTATGAAAGGTTTTGGGTACAAATGCAAGAAAGCCGGTATCAGCATTGGGTGTTCAACGCCACCGTGAGATGCAGTAAGCAGTGATGTCAGGTGGACATTTGTCAAAAGAAATTGTCCGGTTTCTGTTCTCTTACATTATATAGACGTTATACAAATTCATAATCATAACCCAAATCTACAGGACAGCTTTTTCTTTTTTTTCTGTTTCTTAAAGACAAAAATTGGGGTTAACTTGATGTGATTACGATGAGACTGTTAGTTTGGAATTGGCCATTAAGCATGAACCAATAAATCTAAACGGACATGATAAGCTATGATAAAATTAAACACAGCACAAAGTTTGTTTATATAAACAAAGGCTTTTGGCTTTATTGAATGGGGTTTGGTGGAAGCAGCCCAATGTAACATGACAGTAAGGTTAAACTCAAATTAAGTCATATAAAGACTTACCAGGTGTTACTTTGAACATGCATAGATTGAACAGTCAGTATAAAGTCCCTGGCTTGCAGCATTTTTAAAATTTAAAAATAATTTTTTTTTCTTCGTATAGGACAAATTACACAGGCTAACTGTTAAGATTTAGAGGCTAAAATTCGACGCTTTACAGAAGCAGAACAGTTTTCGCAGTAATGTGCTCAAGCCTTTATCAATGCTATCAACGGCTCTGGCAGTGCCAACGTGGGGACGTTTCGAAAAACCTGGAGCTGTGGTTACTCAGATATCTGGACAAGTCTTGAGCTCTCGTGTGTACAATTCGAAAACGGAAAAAAATCAGAAATTAAAGTTTTTATTGAAGATATTCTGTTAACAGTTGATCACTAACGTCCTTAGCTTTACCTGCAGTTTCAGCTGTTCATTAAATAAGTGACGTCTTCAGTAATGACATGCTAAACAAATACGGTTGTGCTGTAAACGCACTCTGGGTGTGCTGGGTGCTCATTTTAAAACCGGGTCAATGATACTTATGCAAGTGCACATATACAGCATTAGTGTAGTTGATCGCCTCAGCCCTAAAACCCTTTTCCAGCCTTTTCTTGCACCGATAGCCGACTAATGACCGTGTCTGTGTTCTTTCTTTCTCTCCGAACAGTATGAAGTGAAAAGAACTGATTTTTGTACCATCTGAAACTCCTACTTCAAGTTCAGATCACTCAGAAGAAACAAATCAAGGAAAAACGAAGAACATCCCCTGAAGTCGACCCAGCGGTACAACATCTCTGAAGAAGACGCAACGGAACTTCACTTATAGGAAGAAAACAGTAAACTAACAACCAAATTAAGCAACCAAAGATCTTCAAAGCGGAACGAATAGATTGAAACAACCGTCCATCTATGTTAACAGCAAAGACGATACTTGATCTGAGACAAGAAGTTTGTGCCTACTCAACAGCTTTGACAAAGCACACGTCCCAACGCTGCTCCAAGCCCTACTCATCCTCCCCGCACCTCTGACTCCACTGGGGTGCGGAGAGGGCTGCTGTCTGCTAGTTTAACTTTCTTTCTCAGTTACCTCCTGTATCCCTTTTTTGTTTTTTTTTTGTTTTTTTGTTTGTTTTGTTTTGGTTATCTTCCACCTTCATCTTGTTCAAAGCAGTGTTTCCACACCTGCATTTGCCTTTTTTTTTCCCCTTTTGTCCCCGTTTTTTCTCATTATTTGTTTTATTAGAACGTGTGCCAGAAATCTGAAGTAAATAAGTGTGTGCGTGCTTAAGAGCAAAGAATCTAAAACATTGATTCAGTGTTTGACTGTCCAAGTGAAGAGTTCCACGACATCTAAGCAAGGTGGGTATTTTTTATTTATTTATTTTTTTTTTGTCTTCCTCTTTCGTTAATGTTTTCTCTTTTAGCTGTTCATTTAGCAGACTTTGTTCAAGCAGTAACTGCAAATTTGCATGTTAGTGGTGTTTGGAGAACAGAGTCAGTGGCACTTGCCATTGTTAGCTGATCAGAGAACTTGATCAATGGAAACCTGTAAAAACGAACAGCTTTTCGTATTTATCGGGTCGCTGAATTGTACAAATCACGCGCAAAAGGTTTCAGGGAGACTAATTCCTGTGCACTGTGGTTGAAACAAGTTTGCTACAAAACACAAATCTGAACGTTATAGGTTTTAAAATGTCATCGAAAGAATAATTAATCTGAACAGATTTACATTTACGGCATTTGGCTGACGCTCTTATCCAGAGCGACTGACAGTTTGATCATTTTACACAGGGAGGCCAAGGCGGTGTTAGGAGTCTTGCCCAAGGACCCTTATTGGTATAGTGTAGGGTGTTTGATCAGGTGGGGATTGAACCCCAGTCTACAGTGTAGAAGGCAGAGGTGTTAACCACCACACTAACCAACCACTATAGTTCATAGAACAGTTCATGTCTACGGGCTTCCTCGTTGTGTTAATCTTTCTGTAAATGAAGTGATGCGAAATCCTGTTTACGCCTGATTGAAGATTCCAGATTTTAAGAACGGCACAAACCAAAAATAATAAGAGTTCTGGTCAGAAATGCAGCGTGTACTGCAGTGTTGCGTGAGTTAAACCATTCATAAGCCCATAAACAAGAATGATTAGAAGACAATAGTACCTTTTAAAAACGGTTAGAATTGTCTTGCATTATCTTTTTATTTTTTTGAGGGGGGGGGATACATGTTGTGCTAATCTATCAAGCCAGCAACAACATGCCCAGAGTGTGCCTAGTTGGATATTTAGGGGGTGATTTGAATTTACAGATGTCCAGCTATACCTGTACGCTTGCACTCAAATATTTGACCAGTTTGCTGTCGGTTCATTGATGTAACTGAATAACTTGAAAACGAAGGTCAACAAGTGCTCGGACAAAATATGTTAGAATTCAGTGGACTAGAAGTGCTGCTGGGCTAAATGTAGCTTAGAAATAGTTCCAATTGAAAATAGTTTACATCTGTCCCGTGATGGACATGCATGACCTACCTAAACTAACTATAGCCATGTTTGTTGTTCTTATTAAAGTGAAGGGGCTTTAAACAGGGTTGTGGGATATGGCAAAATATTCTCTCAATACTTGGACATTTTATTGCTGCATGATATGCATGACAATAATTAGGTGGAGGGGAAAAAACTATTAAACTGAATATAGAAACTTGCACTAAATCCTTTTAACCAGAATTAAGTGTACTACTTTTTTTTTGCCTTATTGGAGCCAGATTAGGTCTACCTGGGGTGGTACTATAATTTGAATGACACCCAGAGGGATCCGTGATTTTAAAATGCTAATTCCAGAGCAAATTGCCTTCTGTAGTTCCTCAACCTTGTAATATATAATAACAAACCTTTTTTTTTGCAACCGGAAGACAGTCTTGGCACAGTTACTGTAAAAACTGAACGGCTGTAATCTTCGCTTTTGGTGAGCTAATTTGAAGGAGAATGAAATAATCTCTGAACACGCCTCTGACAGGGCAGAGCGATTTTTGTCCTGTTGAATGAAGGCGTTTCACTAGCCTATCGCTATTTTATGTGGCATTAACTGAAAGTTCGTTTTTTGTTTGGATCACTTTAATTCCAATCTTAACATTGACGAGCGTTTTTGGAATATGACACTTCATTCTAGGCTATTCGAGGTCGTTTGGAGAAATGCTTTGTCGTGTATGAATCAGCTGGTGGAATTGCTAACAGCAAATAGGTGAAACTATTCCAGCCCAAATAGGGCTGAAGTAATAAAACGAGCAGTCGGCGTCAATTAAACGCTAAGAAAATCATACTGTAATGTAAATATTGTCCACCCATAGATTTGAGTTCTACTTGGGCCATACGCCTTTGGAATGCTCTAAAACCAGCTCTTCAGTAAACGTGAAAGCAAAACACCTTTTAGGTTGTAAATGCAAGGTTTCATCTTTTTTGGCTTAAAATATTCCATAAGAATTCTCCGATCTTATACCCAGACTTTCCTTGTGCCTTACACACTTGGCTTGCCTGTAGCGTTCTTGTCTCGAAACAAGTTCAAGCCCCCAGTTCTACCCTAATTGTGCAGCTTTGCTCACTGGCTGTTCTTGTTGCTTTTTCTTTTCTCCCCCTTTTTTGTTCTTTACGTTTCACCTCACCACCCCTTTTCTCCCTCTCTTCACCTTTGCAGAATTCCAGAGGTGTGTCACCTTGAATAAAAATAAGGGAGAGGGGAAAGTTTAAAAGAAAAACGCAAATTGACAAAAGAATTAACCTGAAGGCAAAAGCAAGTCCTGAAATAGTAAACCTGTAATCCAGGCTGACCCAGGTGTGGTAACTTTGGCCAGGGTTGTATGGGAAAATAATGGGTAGTCCCTGGAAAGGCTTTGTAGAGTTTACCTTGCCTGCGTCGCCTCCTGCTGCGTTTGTTAGCGCTGACCTGAGCAGCACCTCCCCTGTTGGGCTCAGCCTGTCTCCGTACGGCCGATCCGTAAGTGCCACCCGTCTGCCTCTCACCCCGTCTTCCCTCTTTCTTCTCTCTCTTCCTCAACCCCAACTCGTCCTCCCATCGAACACCCCACTTTCGTCCCTCTCCGCACTGTACGGCTTAACCTTTCCATAACCCCACCCAGTCACCGGGCTCAGAGACTAGCTTCGGCTCAGAGACGGTCAGAGAGGTGGCAGGCAAGGCCAGGGACACTGAATGGAGGAGTTGCAGCGTGTAAATAAAATTTGTGCATTAAGACCAAAAGCTGGCTGAGAGCTTGGAGTTGGTCAATGATTTGGTATTTTAAGAACTATATCTCATGATTTTGAATGATGTGGTGATAAATTATGGGATAGTGATCTGTCCTTTAACTATATGAATTCTCTGTGATACCTTTCCACTGTTTGAGCCACCTGTTCTGTGATGTAATAAAGCCTAAAGCAGCTTTTCAGGATTTGAAAATGACCTCACGTTTGGTCAGGGGGGGGGGAAAGGGGGGAAAAAACGGTTCTGCCCCTCATTGTTCGTTATACAAACTTACGTGCGAATGTTTGCCCACCCTGGTCAAATTGCGTGTTGATTTTTCTGAATGAAAATGTTGACGTCCTCCACAGAGAACACCCTTCTGCACGCTTTAATGCACAACCGCTGCAGAATCAGAATCACAAACGTCTTGTTTTCTGTGGTGGACGTTCACTTATTTTCACGTAGAAAATCAACAGAACTTGACGGGGAATGTTCAAACATTTCCGTCTGACTAATGAACGGGTCTGGCAGTGGAAAAGCGCACACACACAAGCTGATGTTCCTTATGACTAATGATTTTGTTCAGGCAGATGTCTGGTGACTCACAATGTATACTTAAATTAATTGTCTGAGGCCTTTGGTACAAATCAGATTTTCTGAGGGCTTTATTGCATTTCAGGTTTTGCCACTAAGTGACCCAGTGGTCGAGGCTGGTCAGTCTGTGCCCTTTTCATGTAACCAACCATTTGCCATTGCTGTATTGTGTAGTCGTACCTTATCTGGCCACCTCTACTGACTTATTTCTAGTTCTAATGGCTTCCCCTGGCATGTTGTAGAACAAATCGCTGAAAAGGAAAAACGAATGGTTAACTTAATTCTTGGCAGCATTATTCAATCATGTTGATTCTTCTGTTTTTTGTGTTTATTTTCCTAAAGCATTACGTCTCTGGTAGTCATGCATGAGACAAAGCTGCTATTGTGTGAACACCCACTTTGGGACAGGTGTTTGGGGGCGTGGCTTTCAGGAGCACGAGTTTAAAAGTAGTTTTTGCACACACTTTGACTTCCAGTGAGGGAATGCAAAAGATTTTAGCAGTGATGTGAAATCATGCTTTAGACCTTCCTTGTGTTTGGCATGGGTTTAACAGGTTCTAGATGTCAGGGACTGTTTGTTTGTTTGTTTGTTTTTGTTTGTTTGTTTATGCAATAAATGGGTAGTTTTATTGAACCACTTTTCACCACTCTCAGTTCCCTTCAGCCCCAAGCACTCAGTTGAAGATGGAGAAGCTGTGCGCTGATGCCCCTGCCCCCTCTGTTGTCACTACCCAAGCCCCCGCCCCCTCCACCTTCTGCCAGACAATCCCCCGTTCCGCCTCTGTCTCCTGCCACGCACCTCGTGCGGCAACAGGGAAAAGACATAAGCGGACCCCTTTGTATCAGAGATCTGTAAGTGGGCATGTTGAGTGGTGCTGCCCCGCCAGCCTAACTGGTGTGAAACTTGGTTGTTGCTAACTGCATGGTTTGAAGGTGATTCTCACTGAGCATTAACCAGAAGGCATAGTCTGTGATTTCTAGAGTTTTGGAAGTTGCTGAAGCTGAATTTCTTTGTAGCGTGTTTGATTATATAACACTTTTTAAAATTTCCCCCGAGTTGTTTTCAGTTGTGAAAACGAAATAATGCCTTAGATGTTGCATGTGTAAGTTCACCGATTGTGAGTCTGTGCATCCTGCCTCCCCCACTTTTCAGTGAAAGTATCCTGTGACAGGGCTTAACCCATGTAACCCGTTATGTCGTCTGAATGTCATTCTTTTGTTCAGAACACCAGGGCAGGCAAACTGCACTGGAACACTGCAGGTTCCGTCACGTCTCTTTAGGTTTAAGTCCCTGTGCTCCGAGTATGTTTGCTGCATTAATGACGAAGCAGAATTTGGTTGTTCTGACCACTTGAGCAGTTGAATATAAGCCTAATTCGCATGCCAAACACATGTTGGGGGAAGAGATACAGTCTCATTCCTTTGTCATTGTTCACTTATGTCGTTTTAAGAAATCGCATGAGTTTGAGCTGTAACGTCTTGGGGCTCTGTTTTGAAATTAACTGTGTTATTTCCACATAGATGAGTTTCGACCCAAGCCTGCTGCACAGCAATGGCTTTGCTAATGGCACAGGAGTGGGCCTGAGGGAGACTGGTGTGGTGGAGAAGCTGCTCACCTCTTACGGCTTCATTCAGTGCTCAGAGAGGCAAGCTCGCCTCTTCTTTCACTGCTCACAGTACAATGGCAACCTACAGGAGCTCAAGATTGGAGGTAAGAGTTGGGGGGGCTTAGCAGGGCTTTGTTGTTGATGGTTGGAGACAAATTTACATGGGGAGTATACAAGACAAGGATGCTTTTGTATGAGCTTTTAGTGCTTCGCTCACTGTGAGGCTCACCATACTTTGCCATTTTACTCACTGCTGCATTTGAACGGTGCTAAATGAGTAGATCCGTTTGAAAATCATCCACCTGACCTGGTGTGGGAAGTTTTAAAAATGTGTCTCAATTTAAAACTAAAGGCTCTGGCTGTTGTCTTTATGCTGAGGAGACATGGCACGTTCACATTGGCTGTGCTTTGGAAAACGGTCAGCAGCAAACTGGGTCAAAGTTGAATTTGAATATGGAATGCAGTGGCAAGGCGGCAAATGACGCTTATCCTATAAAAGCTGTGTGTGTGTGTGTGTGTGTGTGTGTGTGTGTGTGTGTGTGTGTGTGTGTTGCATTTGAATAAGTCAAATATGGTACCATGCTCACCACGTGTAATATTATCCGTTAAAAATACGGTTTAGACAAGTGGTTCCCAACCTGGTCCACAGGAATCCCCAGACAGTTTACACTTTTTCCCGTTTGTCTCGGTGTTGCCAGTTGGTTGGAGCAAATATTGTGAACCTTAGGACCAGGTTTGGAACCACTGGGTTGGACTGGGGGGGGGGTGTTTTCTTAGATCTTAGATTCACCTTTTCTTACTAACATAATTGACTGATTTTTCATCTGAACCTCTTAGAGAATCTGTGTTCATCCTCTGTAGTCTGTGTATCGGTGTTTCTTGTATATCTTGGCAATAATAATATTAGTGAGATCTTTTGATTGGTGTGCAATCAGTATTTATCACTAAAAGACAGGTGGTGATAACATTTGAAGTGGGGATTAGTAGATGCTTGTAGTTGTGCGTTCAGATAGCCCTGAAGTCATTTGTCCTGTCTCTTTTTTAGATGATGTGGAGTTTGAGGTGTCGTCTGACAGGCGCACTGGCAAGCCAATAGCCGTGAAGCTGGTAAAGATCAAGGCCGAGGTGCTGCCCGAAGAGCGAATCTCTGGGCAGGTGGGGCCTGACTTGCACGCCTCTCCCTTTACTATGCTGCATGGTTATATACATCCACATCCAGTTAAGGAACACATTTTTCTCTTGGTTGTGTTTTTGTCCTCGTCTCTTCTGTCATTTTATTTATGTATCTTATTTGTTATGGAGGAGCAGAGAGGCATTCAGGCTCATTTTAAACTTGCTTGGTTGATTGTTTAAAGTGGACATTCTCATTGGATAATACAACTATTATAATGAATGATAAATAGTAATCCAGTTTTACTGAATTAAGAAGCGCTCCCATTTTTTTGTGGGTTTACAATGGGCTTGAATGTCTTGTGTTGTCAGTATTTTAAATGTGATGTTAGTGGCTTATGGTGCTGCTTGCAATTAATAAATCAGTCTTATCAATTGTGTGTTTTCACATTGTAATTGTGTTTCATGTAATTGTTTGAATAGCATGTGTAATGATTCAGTATTCAGCTGTGCTAGTATGTGGTGATTTGGGTCAGTGTCGTCTCTAACTGTGTGTGAACGGTACTGCTATACAGGTAGTCTCAGCCATCCCCAACCACCTGGATGGAAAGTCTGCACCTGGTCAGGTTCCCACCGGCAGCGTGTGCTACGAGAGGAATGGGGTATAATTCTGTGCATTTAAAAGTTCACCTGTATCCCTTATTGGATGTCTTCAGTTACTTTGCATGTTGACTGTAATGTAGCAGTTTTCCTTCTGTACTTCTGTTTATACATAATGTACTAAAGCAAGTCATATTAGTTTTTGTCCTTGCGCATCAGTGCGTTCATAAAGCTGTTACTGTCTTAATAGTAACTATTAAAAGAAAAGATTATAACTTGCCCGTTCATTATTAAATGGGCAGGCGATGTAAACAATAGCAGGTTTTCAAGTGTTGAAAATAACCTAGATTTTATGACCGTGATACGGTGTTGATGAAATGTGTTGGTTATAGGTTAATTTTCTATATCCCTACAGGAGGTGTTTTATCTGACCTACACCCCTGATGATGTGGAGGGTAACATGCATCTCGACACAGGAGACAAAGTCAGTTTCTACATGGAGACCAACAAGCAGTGAGTTATTTCCTATTGGCTTCTGGCATCAAACATAAATTTGAGAGTTCCCTTGTGTGATGCATGTGTTTTGTCTTTCAGCACCGGAGCAGTCAGTGCTCGTAACATTGTGTTGGTCAAGAAGAAGCAGATGAGGTGCCAGGGAGTGGTTTGTGCGACTAAGGTAAATATGCATCATACATCAATCTGTTCTGTATATCTGTTTGTCTGTATGTATGTAGGTGTGTATGTATGCGTACCTCAACCAGACGCTTGGTTAAATGCGTGTCTTTATCTGCACTCTTAATTTTATCAGCTCTAATTTCCACACAGGTGCACTTTTTAGCTCTACGATTACAAACTGTAGTCCATCTGTTTCTCTGTGCTCGACAGACTTTGGTAGCCTTGTTTTACCCTGTTCTTCAGTTGCTGGGATCCCCACTGGACTTTATAAAACAATTTTTTTTTTCCCCTTGTAGGAGGCATTTGGATTCATTGAGAGAGCAGATGTAGTGAAGGAGATTTTCTTCCACTACAGTGAGTTCAAGGGTGACCTGGAGGCACTGCAAGCTGGAGATGATGTGGAATTCACCATTAAAGACAGAAATGTATGTTTTTACGCATGCCTTAATAAAATTAGGAAGAAACGCGCTTCTAACACAAGTTTAAAATGAGAAATATTAAACAAACTTTCCTAAACTCTTTACCCATTTCTGCTTTTAGGGGAAGGAGGTGGCTACAGATGTGCGTCTGCTACCTCAAGGCACTGTTATTTTTGAGGATATCAGTATTGAACAGTTTGAGGGCACAGTCACAAAGGTTATCCCCAAGGTTCCCACCAAGAATCAGGTATACTCCAGTTCCCACCAGGTTTTATCCTTTTTATTATTGTTCTGCTCAGTTAATAGTTGCGATTCAGAATTGCTTGAGAGGTAGTAGTTGCTGCAGAAGTGGGTGTTGGCATATTTTAAGTCCCACTTCAAGGGCTTTACCCAGTTTTGAAGATGTCATTCCTTCCTTTCAGAATGACCCGCTGCCTGGCCGAATTTGCGCTAAGATTAACGCCACTGAGAAAGAACTTCTGTTTGGGGAGAAAGACACAAAGTCCAAAGTGACTCTTCTGGAAGGAGACCATGTCCAGTTCAACATTTCCACTGACCGCAGAGACAAGCTTGAGCGAGCTACAAACATTGATATCCTGCCTGACACCTTCCATTTCACTAAAGAGACCCGTGAAATGGTGAGAAACTACTTCAAGTTGACTTTGTAATTTAGTCTTTAAATGTAATGCATTGTAATGTAGGATCTCTGCGTCTCTCTTGCCTGATCGTTCTCCCTAGGGTGTGATCGCTGCAATGCGTGATGGGTTTGGCTTCATTAAGTGTGTGGACCGTGATGCCAGAATGTTCTTCCACTTCAGTGAGGTTTTGGAAGAGAGCCCACTCCACATCTCGGATGAAGTGGAGTTCACTGTCGTTCCTGTAAGTCGGTGAAAATGAACCCCTTTTTTTGTTTACAGGATAGGATAATGTAGAATAATAGAATAATGTAGCGCTTTTAGTCGCTCATTAACAGTTCAGACTATTTTCATTTTTTTTTTTTTTTTTTTGCATGTGTAGCAAATTAATCAGGGAAAGCAAAATGAGAGTTCCTGGACTACTGAAGGGTCCTCCACCCCCCCTTTGACTTTCAGTTAGCTGAGTGAGTGATGGCAGCATTGTTATTTTGGCAGGTTGGTTAGGAAAGCTACAGTACATGGAGGCCTGTCTTGGGTGCATAAAGGTTTTTTCACACCTGGTCTAATTTCAAATTCAAATTGACCTAACCTGTGTTGTGATGGTTGCAGTCCAAACAAATGATAGTTCTGAGTGTGGACCGTTTAGTTGCAGTGCTTGAGAAAGGATAAACGAATTTTCAAGGAATCACCTTTTCTCTCCTTTCTTTTTCTGAGTACCTGGTTTCTAAGAACAAATGTCTGATTTGGTGTGAAGGTTTTGTTAAACGCATGGTTTTTGTGTGTGGGGGGAAATGGTACACAGGAGTAGGCCTGTAGTACTGCTACTTGTTTAAAATGGAGATTAGTATAAGGCAGGTAGCTCAAGTAGAAGAGATAATGGACCACTTCTAGCTGCTGAAATGCTACGGTGTTTGACTATATAGTCTCTTACGTTTTCCTAGCCCAATTATGGCTGTGTACTAATTTTGACAGTTACTGCTTGAAGCTTTAAAACTTGTTACCCACAAGTGCTGTCACTTTTCTTTCATCAGGACATGCTGTCAGCCCAGAGGAACCATGCAGTGAGGATCAAGAAGCTGCCCAAAGGAACAGTGTCATTCCACACCCAGTCTGAACAGCGCTTTATTGGTGTTGTGGAGAAGGAGACCACTGGTGCTTCCAACACCAAGACTAATGCCAGCCCCAGCAAGGGCAAAGAGAAGGTAGTTACGATAAAACTGGATTGTCAGTATGGGTATGGGTTTTTCACAGGATTTTTTTTTTTTGTATGTGTATTAGCCCTTCCCTTTCTTTACCTCTCTGCTTTTGTCCCTAGTACACATCTGTTAATTATTTAACAATGAGAGAGAGAGAGAGTGGCTTGTAGAGACCCTGTGCAGTTTTTCCTGTAATGCAGGTTTGAGGACCTGTGCCTTTTACTTTGTTGGCTGTATTTTCTTTTTCATCCTTTTTCTCTAATCTTTTTTTTTTTTCTACCCCCCATTTTCCTTTCCTCTTTTTCAATCATGCTCCTCTTCATTAGAAAAAAGAAAAGGTAGGCTTCTGTTTTCTGCATGCAACCCTTCAGACAACATGCAGACATTGATCATTAAACAAATGTTGGAGGGCTGTTTAAAACGGCAGCACGAGTGCAGAAGCGTACGCGCTGTTTGGAAGTGATTTTTCTGGATTTATTGTCATTCACACAAACTGAAACCCTTATTCTGATGTGTAGGTGGCTGTAATGATGTAAATTGATCTTATGTCTTTACATTTCTTAAGGTTAAAGTTGATCAGGTCAGTTGAATTAATGTTGGTCATGATTTTAAAATATGTCGTGACCATGAGCACTAAACTTACTTAACTAATAAAAGCACAGGGTGTGCTCCTAACCTGATATACCGGAGTCAACTCACCCTTTTCATTTGTCCTACTGCACTTGTCTGGTTATACTCATGCTATTAAATCATAGCTGTCCTGCAGTGTTCATACTGAAGCCTAATTAGCACTAATTGGACTAATGAGTGCATTTTAAAAGGTTGCAAAAAGGAGCCAATATTCTGCTTGTCGGAGTTCTTTTGTAGCATACAATCTGAAAGTGTTGACCATTTCTATACCAACCCCTTCTCTGTTTGCAAATTGCTGCATCTGTGTCGTTTTTGTTTTGCTTTATTCATTTGGTGGTTTGGGTGGGTGTGTGGGGAGGGGGGGGGGGCTTATCTCTGTCTGGAAAACCAGCTCTTGTTGTCTTGTGTTCTGGCTGACACCATGTTTCTGTGTATGTATTGGCAGGATGCAGAGGAAGGAGTGATTGCATATGAAGACTGTGGAGTGAAGCTGACTGTGCCATATCATATCAAAGACCTGGATGGGTGTGTGTTCCCTCAGCTTGGAGACAAGGTACTTCAAATTGGCTTAATATCCGGAATAGACTGGGACCCAGTCTGTTATCAGCATTTTAATGTTTGTGCTTAATGTAGATGTGATATTTCACAAAGCAAGATTTGTAAGTTAGCCAGACAACTTATACCAAAGGTCATGAATGTCCACTAAGAGGAGAATGAGGTACATCAGATATACTGCCTGCCTAAAGTTTGTCTCACAACGTTTCAAAGCCAAATAACTACATTTTGGCCAAACGATGTGTTGGTGACGTTAATAAATATTATATACATGTCATGTCTAAATGTTGCACTTACTCGGTATTTAAAGAATGATATGGATTACCATTTTCTAGCTGATGTTTAAATGAATTCTACATTAGTTTGCTATCAGGAAAGCTTTGAATATGGTGTAGTTTTAATCCCACGGTCCTCATTAGTCTCAACAGCAGTCTCAGCAGTGACATCACATCAGAGGCTAATCTGAGGAGCTCCCGTTTCGTTTTCGAAGTCTTTGGTTGGTTGAATTCTAGTTGAATATCCTCAAAAGCCAGTCGTACAGTATTAGAGATCTTGTTCTTTTGTGACTCTCGCCGTACGACAATGCTGAGTCCATGTTGTGTGAAACGCAGCCCTGGCAGACAGTTGGCCTCTATTTCTGGACAATTTCAAATAAAGCTGTTTAATTAAAGATAACACTTCAGTCCTGAGCAAACAGTTACAGCAGCACCGCCACTGTTTAAACGTCTCACTTCTATTGTCAGTCAGTATGTACAGATACAGATGTTGAATTTATTATAATTTTTTTTTTTAAACCTGTTTAGCTAGCTTGTGTCTCCATGTGTGTTGGGGAAGCTACTGTGATTGATTGTGTTTTTGTGTGTTTTAAAAACATGAAGTTGTATGCCTGGATGTTTTGGAGACCGTTGTGTCTGACCATCAGTCAGTCACTCCTATGTGTGTGAACAGACCCTCTGTCATTTTGAGTTGTTAGTTCATTGTTGTGGTGGAGCAAATTAGGCCCATGTCACATGGTATCAGTTGGTTTTCGATGTTCACATTGCTGTTTTTATGAGGTCGAGCACAAGTATTTGGATAATACCGGTATCTGTATTGATGCATTTTCAGTAAAGAATATATTCTCTTAAAGCAGCTAATTCATAGATTTTTATTCAGTATGCTGTTCAGTTTTTTTGTAAAATAAATGACACTCTGGTTTTTACGCTCATTAAAATGAATGACTTTTTCTAATGCCAGCTGCTGTAAGATTTAAATGAATGGTGGATTTGTTTGTTTATCCATTATATTTTACATCTATTTGCATGGAGCCCTATTTAAAAAAAAAAAAAAAGTAACTGAATTAAATTTGTTGATGGTCTTCAGGTGGAGTTTGCCATCAGTGAGGTAAAGAGGACTGGCCAGCAGAGTGCAGTCTCAATCAAGGTTCTTAACCGCACCACCAACACCAAGAGGCTTTTGGGCTTCATCGCAACGCTGAAAGACAACTTTGGCTTCATTGAGACGGCTAACCATGACCAGGAGATTTTCTTTCACTATAGGTAATGCATGTCCCAGCCACTCAAACCTACGACGTGAAACTAATTCCTCGATTGCTATAGCATGTCAGGATGTTTTTGACCCATTTCTAATGGCCACATTTAATTTAATTTTTTTAAATAAATATTGTGTGTTGCTGTGCAGTGAGGTGTGTGGTAATGTGGACAACCTAGAGCTGGGAGACACAGTGGAATACACTCAGGCTAAGGGCAAAGGGAACAAAGTCAGCGCTGAGAAGGTCACCAAAGTCCCACCTGGTATGGAGCATGTTTATCTGCTTGCTACACACTGAACCTTTTCTGTACTTCGTGTTAATTCAGCGATTGCAGTTCTGTTTTTAATGATGCATGTTCATTTTCAGTGAATGGAGTGGGAGAGGATGTTAGCAGCAATGTGTCTTTGGGGAAGGTGATCCGGCCCTTGCGCAGCGTGGACCCCTCTCAGACTGAATATCAGGGGCTTATTGAGGTCCTAGAAGAAGGTGAGCAGCTGAGACTTCTATTATTATTGTTTGGTATAAATCTTATATTTCAAACTGGATTCCAGACGGGCAAAACTGTCCTAAGTATCCCTTTATCTCTTAAGTGATACTTGCGTATTGTTTAGGCTTTGTAGACCTAGTTCTTGTTAGGCTCTCGTTATACTGGAGTAATTGTATTTGTTTCCTCATCTGCTCTGTTGATGTAATCTTACTTAGGATCAAGTAAGGGTCAAAATTATCCATTTGGCATTGTGGGAATGACCAACAAAGGGGACTGCCTGCAGAAAGGTGAGCTGGTGAAATTTCAGTTGTGCACCATACCGCAGACAGGACAGAGGATGGCCTGCAATGTCGTCCCACAGCGCAGAGCTCTGGTGGAGTGTGTTAAAGACCAGGTGCTGAAATATGTTGAACATCATCTTTAGCGTTGTAGTACCGTTGTATAACACTTACACTCTTATAGACTGTACTACCTGCCGTGTCATAACATGGTTTGAATTCTTGATTTTTTTTTCTAGTTTGGTTTCATCACATATGAAGTGGGTGAGAGCAAGAAGCTGTTCTTCCACATGAAGGAAGTGCAGGATGGCTTGGAGCTTCAGGCTGGAGATGAGGTGGAGTTCTCAGTCATCCTGAACCAGCGCACTGGGAAGTGCAGTGCCTGCAACGTCCGTAGAGTCAGGTCCGCCTTGATTTACTTAATTTATTTTAATGTGGAAGTGAACCGTTTTAGGTACCTGGAGTATGAATTGAATATTAATGCTGTAATATACATTCTAATATGTGAATTCTCAGTTGGATTACATGGATTTTTAATTTTTTTTTTGCCGAACTACCATGTTTAGACAAGTGTACTTGCCGAAGACTTGTTGCCTTCTTTAGTTTAGCACTGGATCTGCAAGTTTAATGTAGTTGTGAAAAGCAATGAATGAAATGAAAAATGAAAAGTACGACTGGGGGCAGTCGTGGGCTGGAGGTCAGGGAACCAGCACTGTGACCGGACGGTTGCCGGTTCGATCCCCTTGGCTGACAGTCCATGACCTGAAGTGCCCTTCAGCAAGGCACCTAACCCCCAGTTGCTCCCCAGGCGCTGTGGATAGGGCTGCCCACCGCTCTGGGCAAGTGTGCTGACTGCCCCCTAGTGTTTGTGTGTGTTCACTAGTGTGTATGTATGTGGGCGTTTCACTGCACGGATGGGTTAAATGCAGAGGTCTAATTTCACTGCGCAAACATGGTGACAAATGGTTGTAAATTAATTAATTTTATTATTTTAATTAATGAAATTAAGTAGTGAAAGCTTGTATACAAAGTGTTCTGATCAGCGCTGCAGTCTCCATTCACAAGTGATGCGCTACCATTGTTTCATGTAATGGAAAACATTTCCAATGAGGAGGCCAGATCAGCCCCAGTTATTATATTACGACGGCAGAGAAAAAATAGGGCAGTTAAAATTGCTGTTCTTTGCGTTTCTATTACTACATTTACTATTGTTAGACATACTTGACATCAGTTGATGTATATAAAAATTGTGTATCTTTTTAAACCACTAATTAAATTCATCACTTTTTTTTTTTTTTTTTTTTTTTTTAAGATGCATTAATCTTTAACATTTTAGGCCTTAGAAGTTACTCAATTAAGCTGCCCTCACTACACGTCACTCTTGAGTCTAAGCATAAAGCTAGCCAGACAGCAAAGTATAAGGTAATGTTATGAGTGAAAGGTCTTTGGCAGGGTCCAAGCTGGGCTACGTTAACACGAGGGAATTCAGCCTGGCGCTGGGTTTGCCTCCGATGTAATCCAGCCTACGAACTCTGCTGTAAAATTTGCATTACCTGGACCAGCTTTGCATACTGGAGCTCACGGAGCTGCGCTGCTGAAGGGGCGCAGTGGAAACCAGGTAGAAAATTTAATAAGGTGATTTTATAACTGCGTATAAAACCAGCGTTTGACTCACTCAGCAGAATTGACCAGACCAGCTTTAAGGTTTTAACCAGCGTTCTTGCCTGTTTGCCTGGCAAAGTTTTGATATACAATATAGTTCATGTAGATTTCATAAAGAAAACCTATAAGCAAGTCTGTTGAATCCATTCTAAAGCTCATTGTGTTTCCAATCCAGTGAGTGTCCTAAACCAGTGGCAACCCCTCGACCTGATCGATTGGTGAATCGACTGAAGAGCATCACCTTGGATGATGCCAGCGCCCCGCGTCTGGTGATCATCAGACAGCCCCGGGGTCCTGATAACTCTAAGGTAGACATTCTTTATATATATTTTATTCATCTTTACTTGCATTAAAACACCAAGATGATCCTCTATATATGTAAGAAATGTTCGTTCTCTGGACGAATGTGCCCCCCCATCCCCCAGTATGTTTTTGTTGGTGAACTGATATTGAATTTCTCTTTCTTGCAAGGGCTTCAATGTGGAGAGGAAGCTCTGCAAGGTCAGCGTGATTGAGTGATTTACTGTTCGCCGCTCCTCCCTCTCCACAATGACAACAGCACCTCCAGAGAACAGAAGCAATCAAGACTAACGGACAGGGAAGGGACTTGCACTGTTAAACACCAATAAGACATGCTCTCTCTCGCGCACACACACACACACACACACGCATCCCCACACACACACAAATCAGCATGCACATTCTCTCTCCCTGTCCCAGAATCCCTTCCAAAACAACCCACTCATCTCACCTGACCTTTCATGTCAGTGTGGTGTTTGCGAGCTTATCATTGAGAATTCCCTGTTCGTGTGAGTGTATGTGTTTTCTGTGAGTTATGTATCAAGTATTTTTAAAATAAACATTTGAGGGAATGGAATGTGTTGGTGTTGGAGGAAGAAAAGTGGGTTTGTGATTCCAACACCCGTGAAAATCTAGTGTGGAGACAGTATGATGGTTAATCTTGTTCCCATCTGGGCTCAAAGTGAAAATGTCTGGAATTCTGCGCCTGTTTATTTCACGATTTGTATTATTTCCTTGTGGCAGTGTGAGAGATGTTTGGCGAGTTGTTTTTCTTCCGCTTCTCTAATCTTGTTCTTTCTGTCCTCTTATTGGAAAACTTTTATTCACTTTGAGCATCTCTCTTCCAGATAAAAGTCCTTTCCTCTGGAGAGTTGTGAGGTGCATTTCACAAGCTTTTGTCTTTTCTCCTGTTCCTTTGTGTAGAACAGCTTTTGCAACCACTTCCATTTGAAACACTGCTCTAGGCTCAGATTACTTGTGTAACATTTTGATTTGTGTGAATGACTTTTTTTTTTTTTTTTTTTTTTCTCTCTCAATTAAGTTTGAGTTAAGTTTTATAGTTTTTGGGTTTTTTTTTTTTGTTGTTTTTTTTTAATGTAACTATCCTTGACTTCAAACTTCTTCCATGTTTGTCAGGTGCAGAATTCCTAATGGCATCTTGTTTCCCACAGTCCTTTTATACAATGTGTTTTCTTTCTTTATTTTTTCTTTTTTTCTTTGCACACCATACTTTTGCTTTTTTTATTATTCTATTTAAACTCACTGTCTGCTAATGAGAAATAAAAGTAAGAATAAGGTGCCTAAAGTCTATAAATGAAACGCAACAAAAAACACAAAAAAAACAAAAAAACAAACAAAAAAAAAGACAATAGACGTATACTCTATCCCCAGCCGGCAGTCGCCAAAATACAAGAACAATCTTAGGGTGGCTTTTTTTTTTTTTTTTTTTCTCTTCCCTCCAAGTAGAATTAATACTGGTCTGCATCCCAAGTACCCGTGGATGAAAAATGCTATATGTAATGTGTGCTTTTTACTTAGTGGGAGGTTAAAAACAAACAAAAAAATTGAAGCAAAGTTATGTAATGTAAGAAATAAAAAGGGGGAAAATGATACAAAAGGTTCCATTTGAAATCATAAAGAGCAGGATTTCAATTAATGTGGATAGAGACTATTTGCTGTGCTTCTTACTGAAAATCGAGATATTACTGTTCTGAATTTTCTCTGGAGATCACTGGGTTCCTGTGAACCACATGTTCTCCTCTATACTTTTGTTAATGGTCTTGAATGAAACAATTGAAATAAACGTTTTATGAAAATCATTCCTTGTGAATGGAAGCCCTGTTTGGTGTTTTTAGTGGTCATTTCTGCTTTACACAATCTTTTATTTGAATTAATGCTTGATTAGTTCTGAATCTGAAAACAAGAAATACACGTTTTGTATTTAACACTGATGCTTTGCTCACTTTTTACTTGCATTCCTCTAAACATAAAATTCAACTTTTCCAAAACACCTTAAACCAAAGCCTACCCTAGTTGCCATTGGTAACAATTTACCAGGTAGTTGCACCATTTGAATGCCTGTACATGAGTTTAAACACTTTCAGCAAAAAGGGCTGTTTGGCTTGTGCATGTAAATGTGCAGCTGCCTTTGAAGGACAAGTACCCTTGAACAGTTTTGAGTCTGATGGTGTCATCACTTAATGTTTTGAATTTCTTAAACCCTTGTGCTTGCAAGGTGTACGGTTATTTCAGAGCGGTGCACAACTTTTGACGTAGGTCTTGAGTTTGAGTTGGGTTTTTGCGCCTCAGTCCATCGAGACCACCAATTCCTTAGTTCTGAGGGCCCATTTAGTTGTGACTCTGCTATCTGATTTGCAGATACTAAGATGTAAGGCAGTTTGGGTTCCACTCTGCTGACCACAGTCTTCTGCTTACTGTCTCCCTTTGGGTCATCAGCCATGGAGTTCACTCTTGTTGCTTCTGAGCCTTCTAGCTCAAGTGATTTGGCCATCTTCACGAGGGCCTCATCATGTGGCTCTGGCATTTGTTGGCATTGGGAAATTCTCAGGTTTGTGAGGTCCATTCGCTGCAGCTTGTGTTTATATTCTTCTAACTTAGTTTTGCACTCTGCAGCTTTCTCCTTCTGCTCTTGGAACTGCCTCTGCAAGTCTTTCTCGTAGCCCTCTTCCGCCTTTAGTTCATTGCGCCAGAACTCGAGTTGTTCCTCATCTTCCAAAACCTCTGCAATTGACAGCTTTTCTGTAAGTTGTGCTTCAAGCTGGCCAATCTGCTCATTAACCGAAGTGGTTTTGAGCTTGAGCTCTCTCAGACTAGCCTGTTGTTGGATGATCAACCTTCCCAGTTCTGCCGCCTCGTCCCTCCCCGTTTTAAAGGACTTGTCTTGTGGCTGAGTTACTCCTTGCTCCAGAGTGTCGAAGCCTTGATCCTTTTTTAGACTTTTATGTTTTTCACCCTCTTTTATTCCAAATATCTCATTCTCGTTATCCTCTCTTCTGTGTTTTCCAAGGCAACTGATTATGCCCTGGTTTTCTGTTTTGTTTTTCTCTTTCTTGTCTCTTCCCTGTCGTTCCCCAGAGTCTGGAGGAATTTTGCCCCGTTTAACCACCGCTTTATCCCTTGGGCCATCTCCTTTATCGTCCTCCTTGCTTTTCCCCTTATCATGTCCTAATTGCTGCTTCCCGCCCCTTCCCAGATTCTCTAGCCAACCCCATGCTTCCTCCATTAGCGTCAGCGATTTCCTTTTTGGTCTCTTCACTTCTTCGGGGGGTGCCTCAGAGTGGAGCCGTAGACGGGACAGTGGTGGCAGGCTCTGCCGATATAGGCTGGTTACACCGCTGCCTCTCCTCACCCTCCCCCCGCCCTCGGCCCGTCTCAACTGAGCCCGTGGCTTGTTTGTCCAGTCCCCTAGAGAGGGCCCCAAATGCTGCAGGGTGAGCTGGACCTCCCTGGCTTGTTGACCGTACTTCTCCAGGGACTCCAGCAGTCGCTCATCAGGAGTCACATTGCGCTCGTACTCTTTGAACTTCTCCCTCAAAGTGTAGCGTCCAGTGCGCCCTGTGTTAGAAGACATATTGCTAATTCATGTAGATTGGATTGATATTGCACAAGTCAATAAACCCATTACTGTGTTTTGGTGTGATCTGGTGGCATTGTACAAGCATCCAGCAAACCTTTTTCATGTGTTGGGTACATCTGAGATGAGGCAGGAATACATATTTAAAGAGTTTGATTTTTTTTTTAGGATGTTAAGACCTGAAACATCTGAGGACCCCATGTAACATTACTGAAGATTATATAAGATTTGCATAATTCGATTTTGGTTGATCATCATCATCATGATCATTATTATCATTATACCAACATTTCTAACAATCTTAACCAATTAATAGCATTAATCATTTAACTAGGAGGTCTAAATGATTAGACACGACAGATCAGGTGTGTATGTGACTCTGCTGAGCTGGAAAGTTCATACAAACAATTTATAGCTAGTGTGTAACATTAATGCTACCCAGCCGGTGAAATTCTGGTCAACAAGTTTATGACATTTATTTTGTATATTATTTATAATTTCATATTTACATTTACATTTATGGCATTTGGCTGACGCTCTTATCCAGAGCGACTTACAATTTGATCGTTTTACACAGGTGAAGGTGGTGTTAGGAGTCTTGCCCAAGGACCCTTATTAGTATAGTGTAGGGTGCTTACCCAGGCGGGGCACTGAACCCCAGTCTACAGCATAGAAGGCTATTACCCAACAAGATGTTACCCACTACACTAACCAACCACAATGATATTTAATTATATCATAATATCATATTTATTTGGGGGCGGGGCAGGGGGGGGTATATTCATATATCAGAATCATATTTATTCCCCTTTATGTTGATTTTTGTACAATTTAATATGATCTCATAATACATATTTCAGTGCAATGCAGTATATTTAAGTGTTGGCTCTGTCACAAGGAGATTGAAAGTGTAATTGTCTGCTTTCTCTGGGTGGGTTAGGATAACCCTCCCTCTTTCCCCATCACTCCGCATGATGCTGCGTGTTAACATAATTTACAGTTAACAGCCTAATAACAACGACCTAATGCAGACCTCACTGCAGTAACCAGCGAGATAATGATGATGTGGTCGCTGGTTATTTTTCAATGACAAAAAAAATCCACTGACCCCAAAAAATCTCATCAATGTGAGGATCCAGATGAAATTTCAGTTACTAACTATACCATAGGGGTTCAATGAATTTCAATGTTTGCCATCACTGTAAAGCAAAATAAGAGCAGTTCTTGTCCTCCAACAAGTGCTTATTTCTTAAAGAAGCTGCCATTCACTTACCCAGAGCTTGGGCTAAAGCAATGACCACTTCTTGACACGTGGTCCTTTCTGTGACTCCACAAACGATGCGTTGGACTCCTTCGACAGACACCTTGATCTCCATTCTAGATTTAAAAAGAAAAGTACATTCCATCTTTTTTGCTTTCCATTAGACCACTTTGAAAGTCTTGGGAGTGTCACTTGTGTAGCTTGTCCTATACTTCATAAAGAAGCACACCATCTGAAAATGTATATACTGTACAAGAATATATATTTTAAAAATGTGAAATGTTTTTCTGTTCACCTTAAATAAAACAGGAATAATGATCACATACATATGCGTGGAAGTTGGCACTGTAGACTGTAGCTTATTCACGCACAATTTACTTCTTATTATACTTATTATATATATAATTGAAATATAAGTATGAACATGTACCTGTAGGTTTGGTGAGGATCACCGGGTCTGACGCAGTGTGTCTTACAGCTCAGCACTAAAATCCTGTTGTTCAGTTTGGGGCAGCAGCAGTGAGTAAAGTGTGCGACTGTACATGTGAACACGTAACACTGACTCCTCTGGTCATCCACCACTGCACGGAGAGTGTACAAACCCTTCCTTCCAGTAAACACCGAGATCAAGACTGATAAGAGCAAGTGGGGCAGAATTGGTCTATTTTTGTGCATGTCTTTCTTTTTTCCCTTTTGGGAGGTTTAATCATTCCCATTCTCAGTGTGAGCTCATCAAAGTACACATTTTATTTTTTTATTTTTTTAGAACAAAAACAGTTGCTTTTGAATTTATCCCAAAAGTTACAGCCTCCGTTTGATTTTCATTACGCTATAAGCTTGGTAGGACTTCTCTAAGTTTGAGAGACCTTCCTCCTTTGCCCACTCTTATTGCTTGTCTGTCCTTTTTTGAAAGCTCAGTCAATCACATTCCTTTTTCTTTCCCCCTGTCCATACATTTCCCTCCACAAAGTTCAGGTCATATTTCACTGCCTCCCTGTTTCTGTAGTTTACAAGTTAGAACCACAAAACCTGGTGTACTTAGCTAGGCTGTCCTAATGTATGTATATACCTCTTTAATCGGTTCTTTTTCCATTCCATACCTCCATCCTCCAGTACAAATCTTTGGTTTTGAGACTACTTGAATTTTCAAAGTAGTGCCATCAAATTTGTTATTCAGATTTTACTGTTGACCTTTTCTTTCATTCTTCCATGATGCTTCTTCAATTCCAGGCTAGAGCCATCAAATATGGTATAAAGATTCAGAGGCTTGCCAAAGTATATAACTGCATTTGATGCTTATAGCATTCATCTAGCTCGGCGTTTCTCAACCCTGGTCCTAGAGGCCCAGCGTCCTGCACATTTTAGTGCTTTCCCTGCCTTAAAACGGCCAGCTAACTCAATAATGGGCTGTTAATGACTGATTAGTTGGGTCAAGTGTGCTGGGAGTACAGGGCAGTGGGTCTCCGGGACAGGGCCAGGGTCGGGAAATGCTTATCTAGCTCATCTTCATTCTTCTTTTGGTGATATTCTCAACACTGGTCCTGACGGCTCGTTGCCCTGCGCATTTCAATGTATTACCTGCTTTAAAGAGGAATTCTACCATTCTTTTCTCCAAAAATTCTTCTTCTTTTGGCTGCTCCCTTTAGGGGTCGCCACAGCGGATCATCTGCCTCCATCTTGCCCTATCCACTGCCTCCTCTACTTTCACACCAACCATCTCCATGTCCACCTTCACTACATCCATAAACCTTCTCTGAGGTCTACCTCTTCTCCTTCTACCCGGCAGCTCCATCTCCAACATTCTTTGCCCAATATATCCACTATTCCTCCTCAACACATGTCCAAACCATCTCAACCTGGCCTCTCTGGCTTTATCTCCAAACTGCTCCACCTTCACTGTCCCTCTGATCTGCTCATTTCTAATCTTGTCCATCCTGGTCACTCCCAACGAAAATCTCAGCATCTTCATCTCCGCCACCTCCAGCTCAGCCTCCTGTCTTTTAGACAGAGCCACAGTCTCCAAACCAAACATCATAGCAGGACGCACTGCTGTCTTGTAGACCTTCCCTTTCACTCTTGCTGCTATCCTTCTGTCACACATCAGCCCTGACACCCGTCTCCACCCACTCCATCCTGCCTGCACCCTCTTCCTCACCTCTTTTTTGCACTGTCCATTGCTCTGGATGGTTGACCCAAGATATTTGAAGTCATCCACATTTACGACCTCTACTCTCTACTTTTCTCCAAAAATTCAGTATTGTTAAAAGGTTGAGATGTAAACAAAGTCATTCAGTATGGTTTGGTGTGAAATGCTTTGTTCTAGAGAAACCTGTCAGAATTGTTTAAATACGAACCAGACAAATGAAGAGTACAACGACTCTAAAAGCTGAAAAAGTGGTGGACTTCTCCTTTAGCACACCCACTTTACCTCAATAATAGGCTGATTAGTTGGATCAGGTGTGTTGGGAGCAGGGAAAACAGTGAAAAGTACAGGGCAGTGGGCCTCCAGGGCTAGGGCAGTGAAAGCCTGATAACCCTGATATATAGAGCCCGGATTCATCTCAAAGCAGGAATTCTCAGTTAGCCAAATAAAGGGGAATTCCACTGATGCATAATCCAGTGGTTAAGATATAAACAAAGCCATTCGGAGTGGTCTGGTGTGAAGTGATTCATTTTCAGAGAAACGTACCGGCTAAGATTTTCTTCACAGTGGGGGTGACAGGAACCATGAGTTCTGGGGTCAACAGTGCACATAGCCATTTTATTGACTGCCCAAATCACTAGTGAACCTACACGAGTTTTTAATGTAACATTTATGATAGTACAATAATGGCTTATCGGGAAAAAAATACGTTCAGGGACTACGTTGTCATAGAACACCCTTTATGTATCCATGCATCATGCATAGATTAAAATAAATGGATTAAAACACATTTTAGATCAAAACTTGACCCTAAAACAATGTCGTGTTACTTGCTGTGAGGGGATTTTCAGAGGCATTGATCTCCTCGGATGTCCGGTTCCTATGAACAACCCTCACTCCAAGTTTGCACCAAGCCTGTCTGAATGATTTTGTTGACATGTTAACCATTTACTTTACATAAATTCTGAAAAAAATTGGTGGATTTTCCTTGTAAGCCCAAAGATGAGAGCTGTCCAATGGGAATGTTCTTCAGCCCTTTTCCTATTGGACAGGTTTGAGCGTGTGCGGAAGCCCCCCGATGACATCCTGTACAAACGAAAATGATGCGTGGCTTAGTAAGGCGTGGGAACGGAGACCGTGGCTTGCTAAGTCGTGGCCACGCATTAGGATCTCGTTCCCACACGTTACTAAGACGTGGCCACGCATTATTTTTTGTTTATACAGGACGTCACCGGCGGGTTTCTGGCTTACTCCACCACCTCGGCGTCGTGTTCTTCCTGCAGGAATAACAGCCTCTTGACTTGACTTGACTTGACTCGACTCCACAAGCTCTGCAGCTTTAGAGCTCTAAAAATTAATTATAGTTCACTGACCGGCGATTCGCCCCCGTCGTTCGCGTACAGTCGCTGAAATGTGTCTTTTTTTTCAGATAAACGCGTAAAAACCCATATAACCCACGTGTTCGTCACTACAATAAGATAGCGCGCTTTCTTGCATCTCGCGAGAGTTGCTGGTAACGTCCGCTCTTCCTGCGCGCTCCCGTAGGCTAAGGGCAGAGTGGCTAACAGCGTCCAGGCGGTCATGAAGATTGTCAGCTGGAATATAAACGGCATAAGAGCTTTTAAAAATGGCATCAAGAAGGCGCTCGACTCTTTCGACGCCGATATAATCTGCGTTCAGGAAACAAAAGTCACCCGTAAGTGGTCTCTCTTTAGTGAGGAGGTCCTGAAGCCGCAGACCGTTAACGCTCGCTAACTGACCGCTGCTGGACTTTGTGAGCCTAGACCTTGTTAATAAGCTGAATGTCTCCCTCTCCGTTAGGCGACCTGCTGGACGAGAGGACTGCGGTTGTAGACGGCTACAACTCCTACTTCAGTTTCAGTCGAGGACGCAGTGGCTACTCGGGTCGGTTGAGGGGGTTGACCACACGTAATGGTTCTTCGGGGGGTTCAATTCAGCTTTATTGTCATTATACAATACAGGGTAGTACAGTATAACGAAACACTATGATGCATCCAACACACCTGTAACACCTGCCTATGCACATCTTGTCTACGGTCGACACCTGAACCTACTGACCACGCACACTTTGTCCTTTACTGTCTTTAGTCTTTGCACTATTTACTGGAAAAGTCGCCCCATAGTGTGTCGTTATTGAATTGAATTGATGTGCGTAGGCAGGTGTTACAGGTGCACTGGACGTATAGACAGTTAGTGCATAGTCAGATATTCATGTGTATCAGGTATATAGACAGAAATGTGCTGGTGAACTGCAGTGCAGTAAATGCAGAAGCACTAGTGGTGTAAACAGTGGTCTGTATATAAAGTGTACAGAGTAGCAGCGTAATGTTCAGGTAACATCTTAAATAAACAGCAACAGTATAAATATATTAATATTCTAGAAATAAGGCTTAGCCAGAGATGAAGTGCACAGCATGCAGTCCTCTGAGCTGGTGGAGCTCAGTGTGTAGTGTGCTGGGTGGTCGGTAGTGAACTGGTGGAGCTCAGTGTGTAGTGTGCTGGGTGGTCGGTAGTGAACTGGTGGAGCTCAGTGTGTAGAGTGCTGGGTGGTCAGTAGTGAGCTGGTGGAGCTCAGTGTGTAGTGTGCTGGGTGGTCAGTAGTGAGCTGGTGGAGCTCAGCGTGTAGTGTGCTGGGTGGTCGGTAGTGAGCTGGTGGAGCTTAGTGTGCTGGGTGGTCAGTAGTGAGCTGGTGGAGCTCAGCGTGTAGTGTGCTGGGTGGTCGGTAGTGAGCTGGTGGAGCTCAGTGTGTAGTGTGCTGGGTGGTCGGTAGTGAACTGGTGGAGCTCAGTGTGTAGTGTGCTGGGTGGTCGGTAGTGAACTGGTGGAGCTCAGTGTGTAGTGTGCTGGGTGGTCGGTAGTGAGCTGGTGGAGCTTAGTGTGCTGGGTGGTCAGTAGTGAGCTGGTGGAGCTCAGCGTGTAGTGTGCTGGGTGGTCGGTAGCGAACTGGTGGAGCTCGGCGTGTAGTGTGCTGGGTGGTCGGTAGTGAGCCGGTGGAGCTCGGCGTGTAGTGTGCTGGGTGGTCGGTAGTGAACCGGTGGAGCTCGGCGTGTAGTGTGCTGGGTGGTCGGTAGTGAGCCGGTGGAGCTCGCCGTGTAGAGTGCTGGGTGGTCGGTAGGGAGCCGGTGGAGCTCGGCGTGTAGAGTGCTGGGTGGTCGGTAGGGAGCCGGTGGAGCTCGGCGTGTAGAGTGCTGGGTGGTCGGTAGTGAGCCGGTGGAGCTCGGCGTGTAGAGTGCTGGGTGGTCGGTAGGGAGCCGGTGGAGCTCGGCGTGTAGAGTGCTGGGTGGTCGGTAGGGAGCCGGTGGAGCTCGGCGTGTAGAGTGCTGGGTGGTCGGTAGGGAGCCGGTGGAGCTCGGCGTGTAGAGTGCTGGGTGGTCGGTAGGGAGCCGGTGGAGCTCGGCGTGTAGAGTGCTGGGTGGTCAGGCTGGTCAGTAACAGACTGTAGTGTTGTTGTTAAGCTCAGGTCGATGCTGCCGGTGTGACCAGTTTGAGGCAGTAGTTCTGTTAAAATCCATTTTCATGGTAGGTGCAGTGGTTTTTTCAAATGGATGGAAATGTGTTTTACATGATTCTGTGTAGAACCTTTTTGAAAGTGGTTCTGTATGGCACCAAAAGGGTTCTGTTCTGACAAGCTTGACAGTGTACCAGTAACAGAACCCTTTTTGATGCTGAACAGAGCCATATGCAACACATTCTCCATTACCATTTCATCACGCAAAGAACCATTTAAGCATAGGAAAGGGTTCTTTCTTGCTTTTTGAATTGGGCGCAATGCAGGGCAGTCAGTCAGAATGTAGGTCATTTACACATAGGTTACCGGTCCTAAAGGCACAACAGTATAAACGCAAGGTCGGAATAAAACGCAGGAATGTGTGTATAAACGCATGACTTAATGAATGCTTTGTTGTCTATTTTAGGCTGTGCCCCCATTTGTTTATCATGTAAGGTAGATTTGGGTGTTTTGGGACCCTTTAAGAAGTTGATTCTTTCTAAATGAGTAAATAAATAAATATTTTGCTAAACATAATATTTTATCTGATCAGAATATTTATGGCAGGTCTTTCTAATAGCAGACAAAAGATTGCCAAAAAATCTAAGTATTCCTGACTTTTTAAAAAATGTATTATTGTTTTATTAGTGCAGTAATGGCATTCGTTCAGATTAAGTTAATTTTGGTACACCCATCAGATTTATTGTGTATGTGATGGGGGGGGAATATGGGGTATGAATTCTGTGGAGTGTCCAGCTGTCTGGTATTACCAGATTGGAATTATTTGATTCATGAGTTTTATTTTCCTTTATTTCTCTTCACTTTGCAATGCTAAATGCACAGGGGTTGCAACCTTCTGTAAAGACACTGCTACGCCATTTGCCGCTGAAGAAGGACTGACGGGTCTTCTCGCTAACCTCGGAGATGCTGTTGGTTGCTATGGTGACCACTGTGCGTTCTCCGCCGAGGAGTTGCAGTCTCTAGACAGTGAAGGAAGGGCTGTCATAACTCAGCACAAATTTATGTAAGCTTTCAGGGTAAACGGTATATGCTCTCAAGAATAGTTATCACTTAAGGTCATTTACTGCCGTTCCAGCTGAAGTGCAGTGGATATCTGCGGACTGCCACAAGTCTAAAATTTGTTTGCGTGTTGATGTGTTTCCTGCAGGAGAGGAGAAGGATCGGAGACCCTGACTGTCATTAATGTGTATTGCCCACGTGCAGATCCAGAAAAGCCAGAGAGGAAGCTCTTCAAGCTGCAGTTCTACAAGCTCCTCCAGAGCAGAGCTGAGACCATTGAGGGGCTTGGGAGGTGAGCAAGACATCCACTTAGTAGTGTTAAAGTGAGAGCGCTTCACTGGCCTTCACTAGGACTTGATGCACATTTGGTCTCCAACAGAGCATATACTTATTCAACTTGCAAACAATTATAAAAAAAAATCTTTACATTCACATATGCGCAGTGTCTTCACATTTTAGTTCTCTAGAAGTAACTATCGGTTACATCACTAACACCATAAACATCCATCCATCCATCCATCCATCCTTCCATTATCTTCCGCTTCTCCGGGGTTCGGGTCGCGGGGGCAGCATCCTAAGCAATGAGGCCCGGACCTCCCTTTCCCCAGCCACTTCCACTATAAACATCTTATTTTACAAGTTGGCAAATTAATAAATAGAACTGTAAATGATTCATATGTGATACAAACATCTGAGTTTGTAGAAAATACAACCCACTAGAAACTTGCTTTCTTATGGTAACTTTGTTGCTATTCAGATGCATGATTTTCATTACAGAGGGAAATAAATGTATTATAGACGTCTCCTGCTAAATGAATCTAAATAGAGCTCGTTCTGGCTTTGCTTTCTGTAGATTTGCATTGTTTAATTGTTTTCTTTGTATCCAGTCATGTGATCGTTTTGGGGGATATCAACACATCTCACCGGCCCATAGACCACTGTGACCCCGATGACGTGGTAAGTGTCCATGAGTACTTCACACCGTATAGCTGTAGTTGTCCTGCGTTCAGGGGAATTCATAGCATTTGAAAATGATCATGGACACAGGTCCATACTATACTAAGGACAAAATGTAAAAACGTAGTCAATAACTTAGTCAATCTCGATTTGTCTGAACGTTTGGAATTGTTTCTTTGTCATTGAAATTATTGTTCTTTTATCTTTCTGAATGTTTGTTTATTCTGTTTATTGTCACCCAGGATAATTTTGACGACAATCCAGGTAGAAAGTGGCTGGACACATTTCTGTTTGGATCAGCAGAAAATGGAAATGAAGGAGAGGTGGAAGATTCTGAGAGCTCTCCAAAATGTATGGCCGGTGGAAAGTTTGTGGACACCTTCCGACATTTCCATCCAACCCGTGCAAATGCCTTCACATGCTGGT
The DNA here is from genome assembly GCF_015220715.1 of Pygocentrus nattereri. Lineage (NCBI taxonomy): Eukaryota > Metazoa > Chordata > Actinopteri > Characiformes > Serrasalmidae > Pygocentrus > Pygocentrus nattereri. The sequence goes on along the minus strand of NC_051238.1, from coordinate 25,234,738 downwards.
CTATGCGTACAGGCGCCAGGCAGACCAACTATGGCACGCGCATTGACTACATCTTTGGCAGTCGTTCACTGGTGGAGAAAAGCTTCCTGAGTGCCGATATAATGCCTGAGGTGGAGGGTTCTGATCACTGCCCCGTGTGGGCACAGCTAAGCTGTACCCTCATGCCCAGTCCCAAGTGTCCATCTCTGTGCACCCGCTACATGCCTGAGTTTGCCGGAAGGCAGCAGAAGCTTTCACGCTTTTTTGTTCAAGTTTCTGAGCAGCAAAACTTTTCCAGAAACACTGCAGAAAGTCTACCTGGATCTCAGGAGGCTGAGGAGATTCGTGAGAACGTCAGTCCTACAGCAGTAAGGATGAGTGTGGGGCAGAAAAGACCTTCCGATGGACCTCCGGATGCATCTGCCTTTAAGGGGAAACGAAGCAAACAAGTTAAAACTGCAAATAAACCTCAGGGTAGTCTGTTGGCCTTCTTTAAACTTAAACCGAGCTCTGAAATACTTTCCAGTCAGAGCTTGATGCCAAGTGCAAAGCCAGCTAACAGCAGCAGCCCAAACAGTGAAGAGATCCACAAGAACCCTGAGATCCACAAACCTAAACCAAACGATGTCACAGACCACAGTGTAACCCGCACCATGCTTACCGACTGCCTCACAGAGGTCAGAGAGGAAGCTGAGGAGACGAGGCTAAATACTGAAGGACAAGGTTGTCAGGATGAGATCCAGATCAAAGCCACAAGCCATCAAGAGACAAAGGACTCTAAGAAAGGAAAGTGTCCTGACTTTTGGAAAGCAGTTTTGCGTGGACCACCCCAGCCGCCCCTGTGTAAGGAACACAACGAGCCCTGTGTGCTGCGAACTGTGAAAAAAGCAGGGCCTAATTTGGGCCGGCAGTTTTTTGTATGTGCCCGCCCTCAAGGCCATGCATCCAATCCAGAGGCTAGATGTAATTTCTTTGCCTGGGTAGAGAAGGGCAAGTAGAAACCCAGGTCTGTGTACAAACGGTAGATAAATCATCCAGTGGTGCTACTACTGTGTTGAATTTATGTGTATGTATGTTTTTTCAATTGTTTTTACTGTAGAAATTAAAGACGGTTATATCCACTCTTCTGATAATACCCAACAACTGTGGTAATGCGGCACGGTTGTCTGAGACGCAGTACATAGATGTGGGGAAAATGGCGATATTTATTGTTATTGCGATAAATTATTAGGGATGCTGATGCTCGATTTACCGGTCGATCTACGTTCCCACCCTCACCTATGGTCATGAGCTTTGGGTAATGACCGAAAGAATAAGATCGCGAATACAAGCGGCCGAAACGAGTTTCCTCCGCAGGGTGTCTGGACTCTCCCTTAGAGATAGGGTGAGAGGTTCGGTCATCCGGGAGGGACTCGGAGTAGAGCCGCTGCTTCTCCACGTCGAGAGGAGCCAGCTGAGGTGGTTCGGGCATCTGGTTAGGATGCCTCCTGGACGCCTCCCTCGTGAGGTGTCACAGGCAAGTCCACCCAGGAGGAGACCCCGGGGAAGACCCAGGACACGCTGGCGTGACTATATCGCCCAGCTGGCCTGGGAGCGCCTCGGAATCCCCCCCAGGGAGCTAGTGGAAGTGGCTGGGGAAAGGGAGGTCTGGACCTCATTGCTTAAGATGCTGCCCCTGCGACCCGAACCCCGGAGAAGAGGGAGGATGGATGGATGGATGTTGATACGTAAACATATATAAAATGTAGGAATATTGACTAAATCATTCTAGATTAGCATTGCAGGCAAAAGTAATATTTCTAGAGGTTTACAAATGTAGTAAAAGTAATGAAATGCAGGCATTTTAGCACAGTGCCCCAGCATTTCCTAAACATACAGCTCTTGCAGATCAGAATACGTATGTAATATGTTTAAAACATATATTTTAAAAAAATGGTTAAATCTTGTGGCCAGTACAAATATGTGTATCACAGTTATCATCAGTACTCTTATTGCAGAGAGAAGCACGATTAGGCCTGTTGAATTACATTTAGTGTGGCGCAGTATGTGAAACAAATAATCATTTTATTCCTAGATTTAATAGTATTTGTAGAGCTGCAGCGGTATCTGTGTTATCGGCTAATGCTGATAAACTGTTTTTTTATTAATTTGCATATCTGCCAATGCTGATATCTAAATATTTATCAAACAGAAATGGAATACATGTAACCTGGATAGCTTTATGGAGAAATATGAAATGTTTCTCATTCCTTTCCTTTGCGGCATTTGGCTGACGCTCTTATCCAGAGCGACTTACAATTTGATTATTTTACACAGGGAGGCTGAGGTGGTGTTAGGAGTCTTGCCCAAGGACTCTTATTGGTTTAGTGTAGGGTGTTTGCCCAGGTGGGGGATTGAACCCCAGTCTACAGTGTAGAAGGCAGAGGTGTTACCCACTACACTAACCAACCACAAGACTACAAATGTTTTTGCTATGAAATGTTGTTTAATTAGATTTTTTAAAAACATGCATTCATCTACCAGTGCTTTTTGTGGTCTGCTGGCAGTTTTTAGGGTGCTGTGTCTTAGATAGGCGCCTGTAAGCAGAAGGTCTTGCTGCTGATTTGGCGAATCTGCTTGAGCGGATGCAGCCCTAGCGGACTTGCTCTCAGAGACCAACACGGTCTGTAACCTGTAACCTTACATGCTCCAATCGTCAGCAGGAGAACATCGGAGACGTTCAGTAATTCTTGGATTTCCAGAGTGATTCTTTCACGTCTTTTCCCGCGAACTTTTGTGAGGTTATCTGGCTTTTATTACGAGCAAAGTCCTTCCGCTCGCCTTCAGCGAAAACCCTGTGGACTAGCCGTTTCACTCAGCCGGAGCAGCGCAGCAGCCTGCGCGCAGGAATGTGTGAACGCTGAAGTGTTTTTTATTAATTTAATCTTTCAAGTGGAATGTATTTACACAATGGAGAAGTAAGTATTTCACCTACATATAAAGGCGTCCGTTACGAGGCGAAGCTGAAGTAAACATGCAGCTAAAATGGCGCTTGTTTTGGCAGGCCGAGCTAAGCAGCTAACGGCAGCTAGCTGACTAGATAAGTGAAAGTAAGCGGTGGCATTTGATTAAAATGTGGCCAGCGTCGTCTCTCAAACATGTCGATTTAGTCATTAACGCGCAACGAATGGAGGAATAAGCTGGCGTTGATGTCGGTTCATCTTTTCCCGCGGTGGGCTGGGAACCGAAACGCTAGCGTTAGCTGGTTAGCTGTGTGAGGGCTAACGGCTAGCTGTTGACCGTTTCTACTAAATACCGTCGTAAGACTGCAGAACATCTGGCGCAAAGTTAGTTTTCTCGACTTTTTTGCCATTTTCTGTATCTGTACGCTTTATCGGAGCTAGGTTGGTTAACCTAACCCAGTCCTCTGGATAACCTGAGTGACTTGGTTGGGCGACGGCTAGCTCGCTGCTCGTCGTATGTTCAGCCGGCGAGCTGCCGCGAGCAAATTATTTTGGGTTTGAAATATCTGGATAAGTCTGCAAGCAGCGGTGTGTGTTTGTTAGTAATTGCTTAAAATGTCACGCAGCAGCAGCTATGCCGTCTTTACACGGCGTGATTGAAAAACGAGCGGATTTCTGCGCAGTGCTGCCAAATCCTCAGCAAGGAAAGTCGCTATTGGCTGTCCTGGAAGTCGCTGAAACGCCTCGAACACAGGAACGCGTGAATTTTGGAGCTGTAGAGTAAAGGATTAACGTTGTGGCAGAGAGAAAAGTGAGTAAAACACGCCCTTAATATGGTAGAACTACAACCCCAATTCCAGTGAAGTTGGGAACACACTACAAAGACGATGTTCAAACGGATAAACTTTATTGTTTTTTTGCAAATATTCACTCATTTTGAATTTGATGCCTGCAACATGTTCCAAAGAAGTTGGGACAGGGGCAACAAAAGGCTGGGAAAGTTGAGGAACGCTCAAAAAACACCCTCTTGGAACATTCCACAGGTGAACAGGTTAATTGGAAACAGGTGAGGGTCATGATTGGGGATAAAGGGAGCATCCCTGAAAGGCTCAGTCGTTCACAAGCAAGGACGGGCGAGGTTCACCACTTAGTGAACAACTGCGTGAGGAAATAGTCCAACAGTTTAAGAACAACGTTTCTCAACGTGCAACTGCAAGGAATTTAGGGATTTCATCATCTACAGTCCATAATATCAGAAGATTCAGAGAATCTGGAAATTTTCTGTTGATTCTTTTCTCTTTTTTTGCCTTTGAAATAGGCTGTCACTTCTTAAAACGAGTTATGACTTTAATGCTCTAGACCCACATTATGTAAATCATTTTTACGTAAATTATGTAAATCAGTTTTGTCCGGTGTTGTTAAATGTTAGCGTATCAAATTTAATCAGAAGACTGTTGTGTGGGGTGGAACTGCTGCTCTACGTTCGACCCCGATTCCCCCAGCTGCTCCCTGGGTGCTGTGGATAGGGCTGCCCACCGCTCTGGGCAAGTGTGCTCACGGCCCCCTAGTGTGTGTGTGTGCTCACTAGTGTGTATGTGATGCTTCACTTCACAGATGGGTTAAATGCAGATGTGGGATTAATAAATTATCACTTAACCCTCCTCCTTTATCCGGGCTTGGGACGGCAAAGTGACCTTAAAAGAGACACTTTGGCAGAGTTACTTAGTTTTTTGTTTTCTTTCAATTTTTTAATATTTTTTAAATTTATGTTTACATTCCGCTCTGTAAATAGGGGGCAGGGTCAGCGGCGGCTTTGGGCGTGCGCAGTTCATTTGCTCTGACTGTGAGACCGAGCACTGTGAGTGCTGTGGGACGGGGCTCATGGCAGCACCTGCACCTGTTCACCTCAGAGTCTCCAGTAACACCAGAAAAAGTCACTATATTTGTCGCTTATAAAAAAAGTCGCTTAATATAGCGACAGAGTCCCTAAGTTGGCACCACTGATTCTGCGAGTCGTTACTATTAAAGCTCACCTGTCCTGCGCTTTTCTTACATTTTATACTTTCATGAAATCCTCTTGATGATGATGTGCATGGTTTTTAGCTACGCAGAAAGCGTCGTCATTCAGTTTTTATATGACCGTCTTCGAGCACCGTTTATTCAGATTGCTGTTACATGATAGCTGCTCATATCTAGATGCTGTTGATACGCTGGACAAATAGAAGTGGTTATTAAAGGAGAGCCGGAGATGACTTGCAGTGTTTGTAGCTGAAATGTTAGACATACTGTATTCCAACCAAAGCATCTCTTGCTTTTTCGATTAAAAGGTTCGTATCTCTTCTCTGCACAGCAAAACGGGAGTCTACTATCAAGCAATGCCAGCAGTGGGACCTGACGGGAAAAACGTGATGAAGTTGATTCCAGTTCAGAAAGTGAACGGGAAGTTTGTTCAGACGCAGGTTCTTACTACAAGGAATGACTGTCAACCTCAGGTTTATTCTCAGCCTGCTCACATATCGCCTGCGTATTTACCGCAAAACAAACTCCCAACGCTTCAGCAAACGGCAGATGGACGTTTTATTTTAAAAACGTCACCAGAAAGCAACATTTTATTTAACTCGGTGAAAATTCAACACCAAGGAGATAACGACTCGCTTAAAAATGCTCCCAATCAAGTACGTGCCCCACTACTCACTACCAGACTGACACAAAATGCATTGCCGTTACTCCCTCCGAATAACAGCAAGAATGTAACTGTGATCAGCGGTCCGCAGCAGCCTGCGGCTTTGAAATCGCACGTTTTTCCAAGCGGACATTACCTTCAGATTCCTCCCAATGCTACAGTTAGAACTCTCCCTGCCTCTGCACTCCCACAATCTATCAAAAGCCAGATATGTAACTCTTCAAGTGCTCTGTCTAACCATACAAAAGGCTTACCAACAGTTGTTTATGTGTCTCCAGTCAACTCTTTGAAACTAGGTCCCAATCAGCAGGTCCCAGGCCTCACTAAAGCCAGTGAACTGCCCCAGAGCTTAGCTCAAACACTGTCCATAACTGATGTGAAGAGCCTCAGTGTGTCTTCTACATGCAGTCCCAAGGTTGATCAAGGAGCCTCTGCTCCAATGAAATGGATAATCCAAGAAGGGGCAGGAAACACTGCTCCGTGCCTCATACCAGTGTCTTCTCCCAGCATGCCCACAGACATCTTGAAAGCAGTGAGGCAAATTGAAACAGTGAGACATACAAACCAAGTTCCAGCAGGAGAGCCCACATCTGCTGATGCCACCCAAGAAAAGATTAGTCCGGGAATGGACAACGCCCTTGTGATGTGTAACGGAAAGGTCTACTTTGTGGCAAAAAAAAATTCAGAGATTAGCAAGGATCTGATCTCCGGGGTGACGGGCAAAGTGCAGGTCAAGAATTCCGTCCAACCCGCTGGCGCTGCGTCCGGGTCATGCACTTCCGATACGGTTCCAAAGCAAGACGCGAAAAACACTCCAGTCAGTAAAAAGCCAAACGAAATCATTGATCTGTGTGATGACGACGAAGTTGATGAAGAGAGCTCTAAAAGGGCTGAATCCAGTAGGTTAACGGTTCTTGGCGAAACAGTAGGTGAGAATGATGAAGACTCCAATGTAATATTTGTGTCATACATTCCGCCAAAATCGGACACCGAGACCAGCAAGAAAGTTGCAGAGACCGCTCCGCAGAATGGCAGTGGGACCGGTATGGACAGCCCTGAATGCAAAGAAGGCAACGAGGAAAAAAGCTGCGAAACAAACGGTACAGACAGCCTTGTGATTGACCACGAGGTCAGTAGATGTCAAGATAACGTAGCTGCGTGCGAGAGTGTGAGTGGAGCTGTGTCAGAACAGTTACAGGAAGTTTGCGATCAAGGAACAGCAGTAACCAGAAAGGTACAGTAACCGTTTAATGTTCTTCATACACCAAAATGGCAAAACCAGGAAGATTGTGCTCTTTTGTTTTTCTGTTTTAAACCTGAGGACTAACTTTTAGCAATGTTTTCAATAAGATACACCTGCTGTAGTCTTTGTGATTAGGTCTTATTCATAGCATCAGTCGATTCATATCCTGTTCCCAATTTGCACCAAACTGAATATCGTATTTGCGTGATTTATTATGCCTTTTCAGATTTCTGTCGATCCGGTTATTCAGTGCAGACAGGACAGTGAAGCAGTTACTGAAATGGTAGGTACAAGGAACATATTTGCACTTGTGAGTGTGATTCTGTCTTGTTAAAGATCTTTGATTACAGCGTCTGGTGATAAAGGTACAGAACTGTTTCCACTCTGAGACAGCATATGCCTCAGTTTCTTTTATGCTGTTGTGTATTTGTGTTATGAATGCTGATTATCACGATGCTTTTATTAAGCTGTCGGGAAGATGCCGAAGAGTAAATGTTGTCTGAACGTGACGCTTCTTGTCTTGCAGTCTTTGGCTGAACCAGCCGTAGAAAACATGCCTCAGCGAAAGAGCGACTCTGAACTCAGACAGATTTTTGGGATCACTTCTGAACTGAAAATTGGCTTACGGAGGATAAATCGGGCTCAAGAGTCGAGTCCACAAGTCGAGAGAAGGTCCATCAACAAGCGCACTTTGGAGGGCATCCGCAAACTGATTCGGGAATCACAGATAGAGTTAAAAATCAAACAACTGATCCAGGCACAAGTGAGTTTTGTTTTCATACTTAAGAAATGATCACATGGGTAACTATTAATGGATGTAAAGAAATAGTTATGTAGACTGCTTGTGTTTCATTATGGTTTATGAGGAAAAATACGAATTTTGCTGTCTTCTATGTGTTTACAGCAGTGGTCTCCAACCCTGGAAGAGCTACCTTCCTGCAGATCCTAGTTCCAACCACAATTTGCCACACCCATTCCAGCTAATAAACGTCTTTCCAAGTCCCTGATTGGCTGGATCAGATGTATTTGAATTAAGTAAATGACTGGGCAGTTTGTTGAATACAGATTGGAACTAAATTCCACAGGAAGGCAGCTCTCCAGGACCAGGGTTAGAGGTCAGTGGTCTACAGCAACACTGCGAGAACCGCTTTGCAGTATAATCAGCTAAAAGTTGCAGACTAATTTTGTGCTTTAGAGCACAGCACGAAAGTGCATTGTGATGAAATTTATCAAAATTATGATTATTTTGCCCACCCCTAATTCCAACCAACCTGACTTTAATACTGACTGTATTACTAATTCAGTAATATTCAGTAATAAACATGGATAAAAATGGAACAAATATTGGCCAAATATGTACTGTAGCAGATACACATCGCCTACAATTGAGGTATAGGTACAATAGAGCATTGGGTTGAAACACAGTTGTTGCACAATGTTTTCTTTCTGTGGTGTGGCAGCTGTTTTGTCCTGTTTCATATGACCAGCTGTAAGGCCATCCACGATAGGTTTAAGCAAAAGTTTGGGCACCCCAAGTCAACATTTTGTTAATTTTAGGTAAGAACAGTTACTGGCACCTCTGCATAGAACTTAAAAATGACATATTTCTGCAAATTGTAATGCACAGTGTATTTGCTGACTTTGGTATATTGTACAGAATACAGACATCAATGTGGCATGTGTGCATGTTGGTGCATCCTTTCGGTGCTTAGTAAGACCCTGTGTGGCTGAAAATACAGCCTCAAAACATTACTTGTAGCCAGCGATCATTCTCTCTTCATTTTTTAGGATTCTTTTTTTCTTGCAGAATTCATCCAGTTCAGAAATATTGTAGGTTGTCTTGTTTGCACGTCATATTTGAGATCTACCCACAGATCTTTATAATATTCAAGTCTGAGGAAGTGAAGGCTGTTTCAGAACATCAACTATCATCAACGATATAGTGGATATATTGGGCAAAGAATGTTGGAGATGGAGCTGCCGGGTAGGAGGAGAAGAGGTAGACCTCAGAGAAGGTTTATGGATGTAGTGAAGGTGGACATGGAGATGGTTGGTGTGAAAGTAGAGGAGGCAGTGGATAGGGCAAGATGGAGGCAGATGATCCGCTGTGGCGACCCCTAAAGGGAGCAGCCGAAAGAAGAAGAACTACTAACAAAAGTTTAGCTCAGTGTCGGCTTGTTTTGTTGTAATATTCAGGTTTTTTTTCTTCCCCTTCTTCAGTTCCTTCACCGACTGTGGGACATTAGCTTCCAGGATTTATTGATATTTAGTGGAATCCTTTCTTCACTCTATTTACACACATTTGCTCAAACTTTCCTGTGCCAGCTTCTCCCACACAACCCCACAAGATCCACTCGTGGATAACAGTTGGCAAGGTGTACCTTTCATCAAATACTAGTACTTTTGTATTTAAAAAAAAAAAAAAAACGGCAAAATTGTTCTTAATCAGACCACACCTGATTTTTAAAAAGCCTTTTGTTTTTCTGAGTGTTTTGTTGAAAACTTTAGACATTATCTATTGTTATGATATGACAGTTAAGGTTAACTTCTGATGCCCGTCTGTGAAGATGATGTTACTCCAAGTACACTGCTATTCCTTTATCTCCTCGATCTTGTCATTAACTTCCTTTTCTTAGTGACATTTTTAACGATGAAAATTACAACCAGAAAGTGTTTGGGTATTTTGTAACGTTTGCTTATTTTGTAAGACTCAATTGTCTTTAGGTTCGGTTCCTCAGTTAGGACCCTTCGATGAGCCCGTGGCTGTTGAGAGTAAGCACAACACCTGGAGCTGTTTAAAAAGTCATTTATTCTGCTCTCTGATTGTCCTACATCTGACCTGAATTAAGACCCCTAATGAGTCAAACAAGCTTTGAGATCTTTTAAAATTGTACTAGTGCACCAACTTTTGCACATGGCACATTTTACTTTAGTTTTTCCTCAGCAAATAAACTGTAATCATGCGTTCAGTTTGTAGAAATGCTTCATATTTGTATTTCTTCTATGCAGATGTTGTTTTAACCTGTTTGCACTTAGAAAATCAACAAAACCTGTCATTTGACAAGGCCCACCCAAACGTCTATAGAAGAAGTACAACCCATATGTTCAGTATGTTGCTCATTGGGTTTGTATGTCTGCAGGTGCTTGTCCCCAAAAAGGAAGATGACCCAGAAGATGCCAAGAGAAAACGGTTGGAGCAGGTTGGGCAGAAGACCTGTTTGGACTCTACTTGCTCCATTGTCCAAAGTTCTTCACCTCAGACTGAGGATATGGTAAATTGTGATGACGAGATGCAAAGCGGGTCCGCGGACGCCTGTGCAGATAGCAAGGTGTTACTTTGTTGTCGAGGTTCAGAGTCAGAAACGCTGTCTACCAGTGGTTCCTCTGAAGTAGCAAAGCAGACTACCGAGCTACTTTGTTCTTTTTCATGTCAGCCTCAAGAAATTCAAACTGCATGCACTCATACCGACAGTACTGCTTGTACTTCTGTGTCACGGAAGACCCCACATCGACAAAGCAAAGGCAGTGGGAGAATATGCACTGCGTGTCCGTGTGGAACTAAGGTCGGAGTAATAACGCCAAATTCATCCAAACCTCAAAATAAGACAAGTTCTGCTGCTGTTGTTGATCCTTCTGAACATGCAAGTGTTTTCAAAGAGTCAAACAGAGACTGTAATACAGTTGATAAAGTCCTGGAGAATTCCGTTTTAGACCCACCAGTGATAAATGAAGAGTTGGAAAACTCTGAAGATGAAGCAGTACTTTCCGGTCAGTCGTATTCAAAGCCTGGTGAAAGTCCATTGCAAAGTACTGCCTCTTTGGCAAAGCAGCAAGACCGTGCCAGTCAAGCAGGCTTGGGTTCACACGGAAAAACATGCCGCAGCAGCATTTCAAGGGCCAACACGCCAGGTAAGACTCATGAGGAAGGTACAGGTGGTCATGTGGCATCAACCAAGCATGATCTATACAATCGAAAAGAGAAGGCACCTCGTCCCTCAGGTGGGGCAATGTTTGGTGTTGGTGAAAACATGACCAGTGAGTTTTACTCCTCTATAATGCTGGACCCTGAGGAAGTAAAGAGACGGGAAAGAATCAGACGCCTCAAAGACCTCCTGAAGGAGAAGGAGGCGGCCCTGGAGAAGCTGAGGAAGAGCATGTGAGAGAAACCAGCACACGTGCAAACGTATTGTGAGCTACTGGAGGCACGACATCGATGAAAAACCCAACAACACGTAAAGCAGCTCCATGAAAAGAAGGCAGCATCTCGTCATTCATGCCAAGTAAATTATTTTTGAAAGTAATCTATAGAGGATGAGTTTTTGCATCGTTATTTCTGTTTGACTAATTATGTATTTAAGTCAGTATTTCATGCTTGTCATTTATGGTTGTATCAGTGTTAATGTTGATGCATTTCTTAACTGAAAGAATGTAAAATATGGCTGTTTATTGTACGTTTTGAATTGCTTTTCTAAATTATCTCTGCAAACTGTCAGACCTACAGTTTTAAATGGATTCATTTAATAAATGAGAAAATGTACCTTTATGAAGGCCTGTGCGTACATCCGCACCTATATTGTCTGCATGAACATTCAGTTTTTTGGGGGGTTTTTTGGTCCAGCTTGCCTCTACAGAAGAATTCTCATCTTAATAAAACGAACGAGCCAGTCATCAATTCTGTTTGGGTTACTCAGTTTGTTAGGCAGGATTTTCGAGTCAGATTGGGATCATCTTTGTGTTTATTTCTTGTCACTGTTATAATTTGACTGCATAGTTGTACAGTTTTATTAAGTGCCAGTTGTTTTGTATCTCTGTGTATCTTCTGTAAGTTATAGCTGAGTATAAGTTATAAAATAAAGTGTTGATTTCTGTTCATTTGAGTGAGCCAAGCCTGTGTAGTGGTGTGTTTCATGTCTGTCAGTAGGTGACGCCCTTAAATGGAGCTTTAAAGCCTGAGTGCCTTAATAGAAACAATAAATCCAAAGATTCTGCAAATATACTTTTTAAAAATTTCGTATTGCGCTTCAGCTTTTTGAAGCAGTGTCTACTGTAACACTTTTTACACGCTGTTGCTTTTAATCCTGGCGTTTTTGATGGACGTGATTTTTGCAGGCCGCCGCAGTTTCGTGCTCAGCTTTAAGGGAAACCCCAAAGATTCTTCAACTTTTCTATGTAGTTAAATGGTTAACATGTCTAGAGAATCACCCAGAGTGGTTTTTGTTCTTAATGCTTCTTTCTAGAGAAACATACCAAGTCTACCAAGAATTGTTCACGGTGGTTGTGATAGGAACCAGGCGTCCACCTCCGAAAGCTCCCCCACCGAAGGTTACTACGTGATATGGTTGTGAATACTCAGCCTGATGTGTGAGACATTGTTTTACTGCAGCTTTATGATAAAGGTTTGGTCTAAAATGCATTTTAATCTATTTATTTTAACCCGGTCATGGTGGAGGGATACGTGAAGGGTGCTCCAAGACAAAATAGCCCCCAATGTTACCATCATCATCATATGTAAAGGTGCAGAAGGCTCATGTAGTAGGTTCACTGGTGGCTTTGGATAGTTAATTGCCTGTATTTGCATTATAGACATAAGGAAATCTGAGTGGGTAAGTTTCTCTGCCAGTGAACCATTTCACATCAAACCACTCTGAATGGCTGTTTATATCTCAACCACTGAAATACACACAAATTTCGAAAAAATGGGTGGAATTTCCCTTTAAACGTGAAAGGCATCCTTGTTTATGGCAAACGGACACGAGGGGATCCGTGACCACACCCTGTGAAATAGATTTTAGCAGTGTTGGCAAGCGTTGCTCAGATATTGGACTTTTGTTTGAGGAATGTGGATTTGTGCCGCGAGTAAAGACGGCGTCGTTTTCACCGGCAGGGGTCGCGCTTTCTCAGTAATTTACCCTCAACTCACTAATGCGGTCTTTAACCCCATTCAGGCACAACAGCTGGAGCACAGCAAGAAAAATCCCACAGAACTTGTTCTGATTTGTCTAAAGTGATGCAATTTGATACAGTTAAACCTCGCACGCACGTCAAAAAACCGTCGTTTGAATTTTCCTGTTTGCATTTTATTTTAATACTTTTATATAGAACCATACACGTTCTCCTTTAATCTTAAGAACAATATCACCCTGTGAAAGAACCATTAAAGCACGAAAACGTTCGATCTAGAATTTGGGGCACCTGAAAATAAATATTTCATTTCCTAAATAAACCTTGAAGAACCATCTTTTTTAAGTGTCGCCAGCTTTTTTGTTCGAAGTTTCCCGTTCCACCTTAAATGGTGCAGCAGCTCCACTCTGGCGGCTCAGGCCAGAGAAGCACCAGTCTGCAGCTGCTGCACCATTTAAGGTGGAGCGGGAAACTTCGAATAAGAAGCTGGTGAAAAAGAAGAAAAGCGTCATGCAAATAAACCCCGTGAATCAAAGCTGCATGTGCTGCAGGGTCGGGGCAGGATTCGCGGATTCATGCAGGACTTTCGAGGTTTCTGTAAACAAATCCAGACTCGCCTCGCGCTCGCTTTTGTCTCTGTCTCACTCTCTCTCTCTCTCTGTGTCTCTGTGTGTGTGTGTGTCATTCTCTCTCTCTCTCTCATTCTGTGTGTGTGTGTGTCTCTCTCTCATTCTCTCTCTCTGTGTGTCTCTCTCTGTCTCTCTCATTCTCTTTCTGTGTGTCTCTCTCTCTCTCCCTCTCTCTCTCTCTCTCATTCTCTTTCTGTGTGTGTCTCTCTCTCCCTCTCTCTCTTTCTCTCTCTGTGGGTCTCTCTTTCTCGGTCTCTCTCTCATTCTCTCTCTCTTTCTCTGTGTGTGTGTGTCTCTCTCTCTCATTCTCTCTCTCTGTGTGTCTCTCTCTGTCTCTCTCATTCTCTTTTTGTGTGTGTGTCTCTCTCTCCCTCTCTCTCTTTCTCTCTCTATGGGTCTCTGGTCTCTCTTTCTCTCTCTCTCTGACTCTCTCTCATTCTCTCTCTCTTTCTCTCTCTGTGTGGCTCTCTCTCGGTCTTTCTCTCTGTCTCTCTCTTTCTCTCTCTGTGTGGCTCTCTCTCTCTCTCTCTATTTATTTCTCTCTGTCTGTGTCTCTCTCTCTGTCTCTCATTCTCTCTTTCTGTGTGTGTGTGTCTCTCTCTCTCTATTTATTTCTCTCTCTGTCTCTCTCATTCTCTCTTTCTGTGTGTGTGTGTGTGTCTCTCTCTCTCTCGCTCTCTCTGTGTGTGTGTCTCTCTCTCTCTCTGTGTCTCTCTCTCTGTGTGTGTGTGTGTGTGTGTGTCTCTCTCTCTCTGTCTCTCTCATTCTCTCTTTCTGTGTGTGTGTGTGTGTCTCTCTCTCTCTCTCTCTCTCTCTCTCTCTCTCTCGTGTCCACTCCGTTGAGAGTGTTTGGGGAGTTCAGATGCGGAAGTTTCCGCCCAGAAATCCGCTGATATGGTGAGTGATGCTGCCTGCGGTGTCATCTGCTCCTCGCTCGGGATTTTTCTGCGCCGCGGGGCCGTGAAGCTCTCGGACTGAGCCGCTATGGCCACCCTGCCAGCCTCAGATCGGAGGGCGTTCGCTCTCAAACTCAACAGGTAACCCGTCCTTTCTCTTGTTTTCCTAAAACCGCGTCCGAGCCTCTCTCACGCGGCTGCGGCGAGCCTGCTCGGACTTTGAGACGTGAACTTGAGCTGCTGTTTGTGGGGAGGGCGCGCGAGCGAGCGCGGATTCCGGAGCAGGCAGCTACACGCTCCGCCAGTACCGGAGACGTGGGCGCTTCGCCGTGCCTACAGATGTCCTGCACAGAGGAATTTTCAGCACGGTCACTTTTTTGACATGTTTTCGACAGCCCGCTGTAACTGGCCTCAGTTCTGTCCAGGGACTTTTAGCTGCAGTAACAACAACGGGGCCTGAGAGTCTGAGGGTCTCACCAAAGAGTCTGAGGGTCTCACTGATCCGGAGTGACTCCCTCACATCCCATTCTAAACACTGAGATCCGGCCTGTTGGATCATTTCCACCGCTGGTGTGAACCCTCTTTCCTGCCCTGACTGTAAGGCCACTCAAGAATAGCCCCCGTTTGCTGTCCACTTATAGCCCATCTGAGGTGGAAGTTCTTATTGTTCCTTCTCTCACTCATAGCAGGTGGTGAGGAAGTGCATAAGGCCGCTGTGCTGGACGGATGTTCAAGAGCACAACATAAAGCTCCCAGATCACCTCTGTTATATCTTGTGCCACATAGAAATACAGTGGTTCATTCATAGAAGCAGCTGTCCTTTGCTCGTGGCAGTGCACTGTGAATATGCTACGAGTGAGAGGTTTGTCCTCCACGACTGAAGTTTGTCTGAACTAACTGCTGTTTTGAAGCTCTGGACAGTCATAGCTTTCCGAGTCATCACAGGTGGCAGTTACGCCTCCATTAAACCAAGTTTGAGTGGTTAGAGTGAATTCTTGTACATCGAACTACATTTGAGAGGAAAGGAATGATCTATTTACTGTCCTCAACACCGTCGCTCCCACTTTTGAATTTGGATCATCAAAAATAGCAGAATAGAAAAACAGAGCCTAACAAGCTTCAGTTCCTCTGCTGATACTTGCTGAATGCACCATGTAGGTGCGCTGCGGTTCTAGAAGTTACTCCGTACGCGTGTGTTTGTTCTGCCCTGATGCTGTTGTGCTTCCCCCCCAAATCGTTTTTTTTGGAAGGGTAATTTTACTTGTACTTGAATCATTATTTTGCAGAAGTTGCAATACTTTCGCTTGAGCTTTGCTAGAGGCTGCTCCAGGGGTGTAAGTCAGAGTGTTTCTAGTGGGGAGTCCAGAGTTTTAGTGGGGTGGCAGATCACTTGGAAAAAAAATAAAATAAATGAATGATGGACTTCTGTGCTCGTATTAGGCCTATATCAATAAAGCTGATTTGGTTCACGCTGTTGATGAGGTTATGCCTAGGTTTTCTCTCAAATTTCTCCTTCAGAGAGGTCTATGTCCGACTCACGGCCACAGAATTGGCACCCTTCTGCTCTTGAGTGTGCGTAGGTCAAATAACAAATCCCAGATAAGAAAATGTTGGTGAATGTCAGAACCTTCATGAAAACGTTGACATTTCTTTCTTAGAATGTTTGGTGGATGAGGCCCATTGTTAGTTTTGTGCCTTGCATCGTTTCTCCTGCTGAATGTTGTGTCACTGGATAACTCATAGTATCTACAGCAGGATGGATAACACAACCAAAATACTGTATGGATGGAGAAATTTATTTAGGTGCCGTTAAGAGTGTTTGCCTAATGTAGAATCCCTGTGTTGGCTGCTTCTTTAAGCAGAACGGTCGAGGCTGAGGGTAAGGTTTGGGCCAGCATTCACTCGTCTGTTTTCTCGGCAGAGTAGCCTATCAGAGCAGTGACCAGCTAATTATTGAACACATCATCTGGCTTTCATTAACTGTCCTAATGGCCGAGTTTCACAGTGAAGTATAAACGTTCATGCAGAATAGGCTATAAGGGAACATTTTTATATGTATTGATGACGGCTGATCGTCTTATCTTGCATGAATCGGGTGGCCAGATTCTGGCCTAACTAAGTAAGTAAGTGATACTTTTTTGATCCCACAAACGGGGAAATTCCACCTCCGCATTTAACCCATCCGTGAAGTGAAACACCACATACACACTAGTGAACACACGCACTAGGGGGCAGTGAGCACACTTACCCGGAGCGGTGGGCAGCCCTATCCACGGCGCCTGGGGAGCAGTTGGGGGTTAGGTGTCTTGCTCAAGGACACCTCAGTCATGGACTGTTGGCCCTGGGGATCGAACCGGCGACCTTCCGGTCACAGTGCCAGATCCCTAACCTCCAGCCCACGACTGCCGCTCTACAGTAGAGCGTATTCCTGGCTCATTTGGAATAGTAGAATTAGAACCCACCTATATGCATTTCTAAGTCTATATGCATGCATGGGTTCTGTTAATGCTCCAAATGTTGAACGCAGGTAATATTGCAAGTCAGGACAATATACATCAAGAGTCCGCCTCGCGTATGTGAGCACAGAGTCTTAACATTTTAAAGCAAAACTGTTGAAGAGTTATTTTTGATCATTTGATACTCACTGTTTCGCTTCCTCTTTGGCATGACTAAAAAGGAAATGAAGATTACTCACCAATGCTTAAGAAAGAAGACAGAGATGAGAGATGTCGCGTGGTCACGGAGGGATGAAATCTCCCCACGTACTGGCCACACGTGTTTAGCACTCAGGTTTGTCTCATGTTGATTACAGAATGCTCTGCACAAAGAGGAGTCTGACATATTGACACCACGCTGTTGCCTGCTTCCATATCAGAGTATCCTTAGTTTAACGAGGGAATCGCGTTTCGAAAGGGCTGTGCTAACTCATATTCCCCATGGCTTGGCTCAGATTGTGACTACGTGTGAAATTTCTTTGACCTTTTTTTTTTGACCGTTTCAGTTGTCTGTGTAATTTCTAGCTCCACCCGTACGTTTTGGCTTAGCACGCTTGGTGTGAAGGGTTAACCGCATTCTACATGGGTGTGATGTACTTGGCCGTGGAGATGATGACAGTATCTGTAGTATCACTGCTTCATAACTCCTCCAGAGGGGCACCAATCAAACTGCAGTGAAAACAAAAAGTGAGCTAACTTGGCGATGAAGAATTTTAAGGAGAAGAGAATTAGAGCCGCACTGCATCATTCAGAGCGATAGCCTGCTTTAACTTTATGGGACAATTCAACTCAATAAAAATGATCTGTGATCTACAAGAACTTGTGATTTGTGACCTGCAAGAATCTTGAATGAATAACTTCGTTTTTTGGAGAAACCGGCTTATACCACATCTGTAAGTCAGCCTAACCTGGATTAGAGGTAGTATGTAGATTGTTGAATCGTCTGTTTTACAGGGTGATGCCTAGTCTTTCAAGGGCCGGTACTGATGTGTAGAGAGCAGTGTGGTCAATTGTGGTCAGTGTGCGAAAAACTGGGTGGGTTGTGAAACAGAATCCCACATTAGTATCTGATGTGACCACCGATCGCCTGTAGCAGCGAAACATGTGTAGGAAAAATATTGTTGGACTTTTTAAATCAAACCGCTCCAAAATGTCTTAAAGTCAAACTGAAGTCAAAATTGAACTTGTTAACTCAGCAGTTGGTTTATGTCTTTGGTCATATCTCTTCATTCTTCATATCAGGTTTTACCTAAGCGCTCAGCCAGCCCAGATATCCCCACAGTGTCACAGCGCGAAAGCAAAATCCGTTATGATTTCCAACTCATAACTTTAAACACATCATGTATGAAGTAGTGTAAACTCCTACATTGCTCTGTGTTTTAAGAGCCTTTGTAAACGAGGGCTAATTGGCAGTGCAAGTGACCTCAATAGCAGGTTCCAAAGTAAAAAAAACGAAATTAATATCTATTCAGTATATTGGCCAGCTGATATATTGGTCAACCACTACTGCATTCTACATAATGTACCCTTGTTATCATGAGCAACATAAGGTGGTTTTCTTTGTATTGCAAGTTACTCTGTAATTTCCACCCACCACTAAGGAGGCAGTGCAACAAAGCCAGATTCCTGTGAGTGGTCAGTCGATAGAATGAGTCCTCCTTAAAGTATAGGTCCATTTAACACAGGGCAGCCAGGCTACCTCATCTCACCAGAGACCTCTTCTTGCTGCAGTTGCACCTGCTTACATTTGCACAAGTGCTTTGAGAATGGAACACTTCAGCATTTAGTGTGACTGGTGGAGACTGTGTAGGTAGATTTCAGATGCTTTGGCAGCAGCACCATCTTTTGTCTCCATCCTCTGCTGCCCTCCTGCTTTCATTTGCATGAATGATGTCACGCACACAAACACAGCCCAGGCTTTGGAGTCTGCAGCACGGCTGGTTTCTCGCTGTGCTTGTGGCTTAACCACACGAGATACTGGGTGTTTTATCTGATGCTTTGTTTTCCCTCATTGTTTAAAGTGCAGTAGTAGTTTTATGAAGGGCAGGGTTGATTAAAACGATGTAGAGCTGCAGAGATTTGGTCCGAGTTGTCCACAGCACTTGCAGCAGCGTGGACGCCTGTGGGGCCAGGCACTGTAGTGAAAGCGGAATGTGCTAATAGAAAGACAGCAGTTTTGCATACTGGAATTCCTCCTGTCAGCAGGATGGCTCTTTTAAAGGGAAATGCACGGCCGTATCATGCCAGTGGTTCATTTCTTTCAGTCACGTTACGCTGATGTTGACCTTTCAAGGAAGTCCTAACTGAAGGAAGTCATGAGGGTCCAGTGGTTTCTCAATAGTGTTGTGATGCATACTGCTTTACTAAGCCAGCCACAGTTTAGGAAAACAACTCGTGTTGCTCTACACGGCCCCCAGGCCTCAGATTACTAAAGGGTCGCCGTCGTGTAAGATATGTCATTTTCCTTTTCTTTCCTGAATGTGTGTATTCATTATAGATGCATTATTCTGCCGAACTGGTTCAAAGTCAGAGCTAAGAACACATTTTGGACTTTCATTGACTTGGATTTTAAACTAAAATCCTTCTGCTTGAGTGAGCCCATCACTTAATTATATGTATATGTTGCTCATTTTGACTATAACTCGAAAAACAGTACCAGTACATGCCTAGCAAACACAACTTAGTGTACGCGCTTAAAATCAGAATGTTTCTCATTAAAACACACTTGGCTCACTTAATGTTTCACAATTCATAAAGGACTAGGCTTTTCCAGCATGCTTCTCTTATATCCAAGCTTGATTGCATCACCTGTGTAAGGTTTTTGAATGTTTTACAATATCCCTAATCTTAAATTGGTTTTTGTTCAAGTACAGGTGAAAGTAGATGTATATTTAACTGCTTTCTGCTGGTATTTGCATTTTATGTATCCCAACTTTATTGGAATTGGGGTTGTGATGATATGTGATTTTTCTACCGGCAAAACAATTGTTGCCAAGATGAATGTGTATGAATAGTGTGCTTAGGTGCCTTTTGTACAGCTAATCTATATTATATCCTGCATTTTTCTTCTCAGTAATATGAAAAAAAAATCATAATGATTAAAAAAATTATTCATTTTTAAGTCGCCATTTACATCACTACGGTTAAACAGGCTTGGTTATCCATCCATCCATCCATCCATCCATCCATCCATCCATCCATCCATCCATCCATTATCTTCCACTTCTCCGGGGTTCGGGATGCGGGGGCAGCATCCTCAGCAATGAGGCCCAGACCTCCCTTTCCACTTCCACTAGCTCTCCAAGGGGGATTCCGAGGCGCTCCCAGGCCAGCTGGGCAATATAGTCACGCCAGCGTGTCCTGGGTCTTCCCCGGGGTCTCCTCCCTGGTGGACTTGCCTGTGACACCTCCCGAGGGAGGCGTCCAGGAGGCATCCTAACCAGATGCCCGAACCACCTCAGCTGGCTCCTCTCGACGTGGCGAAGAAGCGGCTCTACTTTGAGTCCCTCCCGGATGACCGAACTTCTCACCCTATCTCTAAGGGAGAGTCCAGACACCCTGCGGAGGAAACTCATTTCGGCCGCTTGGATTCGCGATCTCGTTCTTTCGGTCATTACCCAAAGCTCATGACCATAGGTGAGGGTGGGAACGTAGATCGACCAGTAAATCGAGAGCCTTGCCTTATGGCTCAGCTCTTTCTTTACCACAACAGACCGGTAAAGAGCCCGCATCACTGCTGACCCAGCACCAATCCGCCTGTCAATCTCCCGCTCCCTTGTAACATCACTCGTGAACAAGACCCGAGATACTTAAACTCCTCCACTTGAGGCAAGAGCCTATCCCCGACCCAGAGAGGGCTCTCCACCCTTTTCCGCCTGAGAACCATGGTCTCGGATTTAGAGGTACTGATTCTCATCCCAGCCGCTTCACACTCGGCTGCAAACCGATAGGCTATTTTTTTTGTTCCTTCACATATAAGACGGCATAATGAATAACTACTGTTCTGATTGGCTGTCCTGCATGAAATCTTATTCAAAAAGCAGTCAGGGCTGAAACACTCTTGGGCGGGACTAAAGGCCTATTCTTAGTATCCAAAAATGTAGATAAACATAAATGTGTTGGTTTTTGTGGCATCGCAAAAACAGCGGATTGAAACAAGCAGCCTGGTGTCCTTCTGTGGATTGTATGGACCGGAGAGTGAATGACATATTTTGAACCTTTAACTATTTCCAAACAGCAAATTCCATTATTGGGCCCTTTTAAGACTCATTACATTACGTTACATTTAGCAGACGCTTTTATCCACAGCGACTTACAAATAATGTGGTACATAGAACAAACATAGTCAGGCCTTAAAGGAGGCCAAAGGGTAATAAGACTCACTTTGAAATTGGGAAGCCACAGCAGCCGTGGCTGTTACAAAAACAGAACAAAACATGCCAAGTTGACACTTTCCTCATTCGTGTAATTAATCTGGCGTTTCTGTCTTTTGTCATCTGACATGATGTGGTTTAACGCTCATTCAGAGGATGTTCTGCAATACGCTACATCATGAAATGAAATGCAGTGGGCAATATGACAATTTTATCGTGATAAATTACATCACAGCATGCTTTTCTGAATGTATTGTTGATATCGTCATTGCTTAAAGAACACTGACCAACTGCGTATTTGATTACAAAGAGAGCATAACTAAGCCTGTTGTTGGATTTAGTGCGGCACAAAGTGTGAAACATTGAATAAAAATCATTGTGTTCAGTTTTTTAAACGCAAGGATTACCGGTTATTTTTTGTCTGTTCCAACTCAGATAAATAAATTTTGTGGTACATATGTTTTGCCATATTGCCAACCCCTGACCTACACATTTCATAGCAGTTACTCATCATAGTTACAGTGTAGTTATAGTAGGGCTGCACATTACAAACAAAATACCGTATTGCGATTCTAATGCTATATAATCTTTGAACTGAGCACGGTTGCCGTTTCACTTCTGTCAAAACTATTTCAAACATTACTGTCGCTTTCCAAGAAGGGTATTAAAATCGGTGTTTAATGCTTTCTATTATATTTGCCTGCTATTTGGGGTTTACTGTGTGGGCCTGACTGTCTAAATATTGTCTAAATCACATATCATGACCACATCTTGATTGACAGCCTCTGTGTCACACACAACAGTCCAATTTAGTTTCAAGTATTGCACAAACTCATCTTGGAAGAAAAAGGTTTGAAAACATACTAAAAGAACCCTAAATTAAAAACCTGTTTTTAAGCAGTTATCTTAGCAGAAGAGCTAAAAGAGCTTTGAATATCAAGCTTCAAATATTCAGTCTACAGCATGAGAAGTATTAAATCATCTGGGGGAAAGTGACCATACGCCACCGTTAGCTCATATAACGGTGAATTTCAAATGGGCACTAGCAGAAATCAGCATTGTGCTAAACGCATAAAGAGAAGCCATGCACAAAGGGAAGTTTTCAGTGGCAGATCTTCCTAATTATAGGCTAAAAAGAAATAACCATGATCTTACTGGAATATCCTGTGCTTTACTTTAGTAGGTTAGGGTGTTTTTAGGTTGTGGATGGAGATGACAACAGGCAAAAAGCACCAGGAGTCCAGAGACAAGCAATTTTTCTAAGCTGCTTCTCCATCAGGGTCTTGGGGGGTGGGGGGGTGCTGGAGCCTATCCCAGCGGTCATCGGGCGGAAGGCAGGATACACCCTGGATAGGTCGCCAGTCCATCGCAGGGCAGACAGACAGTCATTTACATTTACGGCATTTGGCCGACACTCTTATCCAAAGTGACTTACAATTTGATTATTTTTACACAGGTAGGAGAAGGCGGTGTTGGGAGTCTTGCCCAAGGACCCTATTGGTATAGTGTAGGGTGCTGACCCAGGTGGGGATTGAACCCCAGTCTACAGCGTAGAAGGCTATTACCCAACAAGAAGATGTTACCCACTACACTAACCAACCACATCACCGTCACCGTAACCAGTCACTCACACACTCACACCCAGGGGCAATGTAACATGTCCAATTGGTGACCATAACTACTACACCTCAAAACTGAACATTTACAAACTGAAGTAGAGTGTCCAGTAGAGAAGGGTCAGAAGGGGAGGTCAGTTCAGCTGCTGCTGATGTGCTGTAGTTGATTAGTGTTATTAGTGTTATACTGCATTTGCTGTTTGATTTAGTTGTGGTCGGTACTCCGAAGACTAATATCACAATAATGAAAGTAAATATTATGTAGATATTGTATGTGTTGCAAAGCCCGAGCTGTTACTGAATTAATAGTCTTAAGATTAATGACTGAATAATAAGCCTAGAGTTTGAGGGGTTTAATTTACAATATGCCAAAGCAAAACAGAAAGCAATAAACCAAATGATTGCCCTGAAGCAGCTGCCTGCGACAATGAAAGGAAAGCCTTTACTTTTCTACAGGAGATTCGCTCTCCTGGGTTCAGATGTCTGCTGGTTGCCTTGTTTGCCGTCAGGAACTATGAAAATTATTATAGTTATGTTGAGAGAGGCATCACTTGCATCGTGAGTAGCACGATGATCCTCTGTCCTCTGTAATTACCTTCTTCTGCTTCAGGGGGCTGCTGGAGGCGACATGCTAAAATAACGTGGCTCAGAGTTTTGCTGCTGTTTTATTGGGTCGTCAGAGCGCTTGATGCCTTTTCCATGTGAGAGAGCGGACGAGCAAGTTTGCAATTTGATGTGGAGTCTAAGAAAGAGTCTTTTGACTTGAGACCTCTGCCTGCTTACTTTGTTCAAGTGTCTGAGAACTGTAATTGAGGTGTAGTGTGTGTCTGCTTATTATGTCCCACGCAAAATGCCTTTAGCTGTGAAGTGAACTGCAAGAGAATGAGTCGTTTGTTATGCTACATGTGGGATAAATGCATGCTGTTATGCCAAAAACACTACAGAAAAACCAAAGACAACTTGGTCTGAAGCATAGATGTCACTCTTATTAGTACCCTAAAGATTATGTTCGTCCAAATCACACAATCGTCTGCGGTCATCAAGAAACCCATGAAGGAAGAAGAGGAGGCCTCAGTTACTTCTAGTTCACATGTTTAGTGAGGAACTTGGTGAAAGAGGTAGATTACGTAAGGATTACAGTTGGGAACTGTAGGGTTTGGAGGCACGTGGACATCACCAGGTCTCCTAATCAACATCTGGAGTCATCCAAAGGCTGCCACTTCTCTTACTGACAGAAAAAGATATATTTGCCAAACAATAATTGTATAATGATTTTGATCCATCCATCCATCCATTTTCTAAGCCGCTTCTCCGTCAGGGTCGCGGGGGGGTGCTGGAGCCTATCCAAGCAGCCACTGGGCGGAAGGCAGGATACGCCCTGGACAGGTCGCCAGTCCATCACAGGGCATGAAATTGAATATGTATCGTTAAACCCTTAAAAAAACAGGTATTTTAAGAGACCCTTATTAGTCCCACAATGGGGAAATTTCACCTCCGCATTTAACCCATCCGTGAAGTGAAACACCACATACACACTAGTGAGCACACACACTTGCCCGGAGTGGTGGGCAGCCCTATCCACAGCGTCCAGGGAGCAGTTGGGGTTTAGGTGTCTTGCTCAAGGACACCTCAGTCATGTGCTGTCAGCTCTGGGGATCAAACCAGCAACCTTCCCGTTACAGGGCTGGTTCCCTGACCTCCAGCCCACGACTGCCCATGGTAAGGATTTGAGGTAAGCAGTTATTGGTTCAGGCCACCGCAATGGAAACGGTGCAACCAGCGCAGCTTAAATTTATATTATATATTTATATTATACATTTATATTTTGGAGATATTAGACCACAGCTGAACACTGGACACTCTTTTATGGTACATTTAAGCACATAAACATTAAAAAAAGAAGTCTAACATCTGAATACCGCTGTTGATGTTTTGGAGTTGTTTGACTGCCGTCAGGGATACAGGAATTGGGGGTGTTGAAGGGGCTGAGGTAGCCAGAGTTCAGCATTGTTTAACTGTGACTGCTAAAAATCATTTTAAAAATGAATGAATGTAACATTAATGTAATGTGAGCCAGTGACGACTTACGTGTGCTTGTCTTAGAGTGTGCTTGTGTCAGAGCATGTTATGGCTTGTTTTGTTTGATGTAAATTACCCGTGAATAAAAAAAAAAAAAAAAAAGTTGCTGTATAATTTTGCATGATGTCATTGTCTACGTGCGTGAAACCCTCATTTAAACCAATGTAACACAATTCACCTTTTATTTTAAGCTGGACATTCTGACCGGCACCCTTGGCCAAAGTATATATTTTGTTGGCTTTCTAAGTGAATATAGGTTAACATCCTCTACAGGGAACATACGTCTGCACATTTTAATGCACAGGTATTGTTTATTTCCTGAGTTTAATGTATTGGGAAAGTAAGATGTGGCCTGTGCAAAAGTAATTTTTTTTTTTATGTTTTATTTTTTTCAATATGTCAAACTTGGCAAATAAATAGAAATTATGCACTAAAACGGACTAAAATGGCATATTTAGGTTTGTTCCCTGTATAGAGTGTACTCATTTTCAGTATGAAAATGCTTGTTATTTTTTTTTAACCAGGGGTATTGACCCTTTTGCATGCGACTATACACACTGATGAAATGTGGGCCTTCTAGCACGATACGGCCGCTGAATAAAAAACTCTGAATGAAAACAAGGTTTACAATCATATGCTGGACAGAAACCTGAAATGAAGCATGTGTGCCTGAAGAACATCAGAGAAAATAGTTGTGCATAGTGCACTGGTCCAAGATTCCTCTGATAATATGTACTGCAGCTTCATTAAACATTAAAGGAAGAGGCTTAGTTCTGCTGTCTTGGCAGGGGAAGTTGCACCAAGTTGCACCAAGTATGTATTACTTCTATAAAACATTTCCCAAATACCCAAAAAAAAAAAAAAATACCCACATTTTTCTCTCTGGAATTGTGTGCATAGCAGTAGAGGGTGTGTCTAATCATATGGCGCAAGTTGTGTGTAGAATAATTACCCAAGTTGACATAAGTTGACCTTTGCACTGCAGTGCTGTAGCCAACGTCTATGGAATCTGGTGTCTAGGGAGCTGTAATAGACTCTCAGAGAACCAGAAGAGAAACGAAATAGTCTACCAATATTTGCTTTACTTCCCTCCCGTATGACTCGGCTGTAGAGAAGTTCATGCTCATGACTTGACCTTCTGTTGAAGAATGTGTGTCTTCAAATGCGTATTTAAGAACGCCTCCTTTTCCAGAAGTTTCCGTGTGGACGTACAGTCATATGCACAAGTTTGGGTGCCAAACATTTTGTTGATTTTCTAAATAAAAATAAGTGAACACATCCTGTACAGAGAACACGTCTGCACATTTTATTACATTACATAATTACTGTTTACTTGCTAAATTGAACATGTTGGGGGGGAAAAACACAGTGAGTAGAAAGGTTGTGGATCACGTCATATGTTATGATTCTTTTCCAAACTCGGTCTCAGCTTGAATGTCAGAAAATGTGCCGTCTGCAACTTTAAGATGCTCGAAAGGAATCATATTTGGTCTCGTAGTTAACCTTGATTTATTATAATCCCTAGTACTTATCGGTCTGAATATGTTGCATGGCTTTATAACGCTCTGCATCATGTTTTAACCCTGGTTGGGCTTGTTAAACAGATAGAGCTGTGCCGCAGCCTTCCACACATTTAATGCCTTCCCCCCCCCCAAGTAGCCTAATAATATGAATTACAATAATTATAATAATAGGCTCCAATAACTGTAAAAGAAGGCTACAGTAACAGAAGCCCACGTGGTGACTTTATGGTAAGCTTTAACCATTTTCATTATTTTAACAAGAGCATTTTTAAGCTGTATACAAACATTTATTAACAGTAAAAACTACCAAATCATACCGAAGACTGACAAACTGTGAGCAGGAACAAAGTCAGCTTTGATGCATTTTGAGGATAGTTTAGCACATGATCTCACAAGCCTTTTCAGGGATGGTCTCTGAGCTAGCTGAGTGGGATAGGTGCGGGTGGTGGGAGGGGGGGTGGGGGTAAAATATGATGTTATTGGTTAACATTGTTTTCCCCACCCACTGATGCACAGCGATCAAGTCAAAATTCAGGGGACGTTTTTGAGGCAGGTGAAAGTCAATCCGTTTTGGGGCTCCAGTGTGCCGTCTAAGTGTCAGTCCTTTTTTTCCGAAGATTGCAGTTTCGTTCCCAGATGATACCTCAGCCATCTGTGGTCGGCAGTCCAAGAGAGCGCAGTTGGCTTCGCTGTCCGCCCATCGGCGTTGGCAGGTAGTGTTCTCCTCCAAGAGCTTTGAGTCGTTACATTTTGATGAGAGATTGTAGGAGATGAAGAGCTGTGATATGCATTTATATGACTGTATCAAATCATATTTGATGAATTGTGCATAATATGACCATAAACTACCAAGGTAAAAGAAAAAGGTCCGTTTTCTTCTCAAGTTGACTTTAGAAGCTTTTAGATCAAAATGTCCCAGGCCTTGTTTTATTAGTGAGATTTGTGTTCTTCCAGTGGTGCATCTGTACTTTACTGAAGTTTTTCCATTTTGGGCGACTTTTTACTTTTACTCCACTACATTTTGTGAAATCTGTCGTTCCTTTTGTTTTATATGTGCATATAATGTCAAAATTAGAGAAGCGCAAAGCCAGAGCACCAATCAGGGCCCAGCGGTCACTTTGTTTAGAGCTGGTTTTGACCTGTTGGTCATACCGACCCAGTGCAGCACGCGGTTCAACGTCAGCGCAGCAGCGTAAAACTTTGGGAGAGTCTGTTCAACATAAATGATGAACTAACCTAACTTTGTGTAAATAGAGCTCAATATAGAAATATGTCCACATATGCAGTCGAGACTGACGCGGCTTTTTTCTGAATTTCTACAAACACCATTTCATTTTATAGTAAATGAGTTTGGGCTGGTTTATGTTTATGAACAGACGCCTACAGATCAACATAGTAAAGGAGCTCATCTGTGATCCTGAGTTTAAAGCCAGTTTTTATTCAACTTAAACTTGGAACTAAGTTGTAAATAAATCTGAAACTGAAACTTTGCTTGTGTGTAAAAAGTGATTTCAGAGCCACTCGGTTCTGTTTGTTGGAAGCTCTTTGGAAGCTGTTTGCCTTCAGCGTGCTGTGCTTATGATCATTTTAATAGACGTCAGCATCAGACTGGGTATCTCTACTTTAACTCTACTTCGCCCACCTCTGTGTACTTCTTCCTTACCCAGTAACATAATAGTGTCGTTGGGGATGTCACCTCAGGACCCCACAGTATTTGCAAAGGGTTGCATAAAGAGAGCCATTAGTTTTCATGGCAGTGCAGAATTGTAGCGCTTGACTAGCACCATATAAACAATGATTAGCAGCTCAGCGCTCCCAACACTAAACAATGCAAGTAAATGGATGTAATTTATTAAGACTTGGGGGACCCTTTTTGCCAGTGACCCAATTTGGGGATGGGGGGTGGGGGGATTAGGGGGACCTTTAGATTACTGACTGCACAATAGCACAGTGTTGTGCAGTAGAAGTAAAAGCTGCCGCGAGGAGCGGGCTGCATGGCGACTAACTTTGCAGCTCTCTGGCAGAGCCAAGAGGAAAACAGACAGCATTGTGAAGCCCTGTTGGCAGGGATGCTGTGGGAATATGAATGAAGTGGATTAGGTGTTAAAAAAAAAAGGCTTAATCGAGTTGAATTGCTGTGTAGCCACTTTAGGGTGATGAATCTAAATCACAGCTATTGTAGAGATGATGTTGTTATGTGTTGATCTGCTGTATTTTTATCTCAAAACTTAGTTAATCTGCACTATTTTTACGATTGTTCGGTTTTTATTTAATCTGTCAGGTTGTATCAGCCCACAGTTCATTTTAATGTGTTTAGAAAGCACAGGTGTCCAAAACACACCACACACACACACACACACACACACACACACACACACAAACCACACACACACAAACCACACACACACACACACTCATCAACCCTCTGTAATGTCCTGGAAATGCTTCATTACTCTGCCCAAATGATTTCATGCTTCATTTAAGAAGAGAACTCAGCAGTGTTTTGATGCCAGTCTCTACAATTGGTCTGAAAGTGTCTTCATTGT
Organism: Pygocentrus nattereri; assembly: GCF_015220715.1. Taxonomy (NCBI): domain Eukaryota; kingdom Metazoa; phylum Chordata; class Actinopteri; order Characiformes; family Serrasalmidae; genus Pygocentrus; species Pygocentrus nattereri. The sequence continues at coordinate 25,205,833 of NC_051238.1, read as the reverse complement.
GTTGTGTTCATACTCGCCTCCCTGCCAGGATACAGACACACAATGGGTTTCTTTGATACACACTATGTCCAAATGTTTGTAGACACCTGAAAACCCAGCGTTTCTTCTGAAATCAAGGAAATTAATAAGACGTTTGCTTCTGCTTTGCTGCACTAACAGCCTCTGCTCTTCTGGGAAGGCTTTAGACTAAATATTGGAACATTGCTGTGAGGATTTAATGGCATTCAGCCACATAAAGTGTTGAGGTCAGATGTTGGATGATCACCGATGCCGTTCTAAGTCTAAAGGTACTCCATCGCTCCATACAACACAGTTCCACAGCCCAGTGCTGGGGGACTTTATACCTCTTTAGCTGATATCAGCTCCAACCACAACCAATATTGTGCGCTTCCAACACTTGTTAAAAAGTTGGAAGCAAAAGTTTAGGCACCCTGGTTAAAGTACACATTTTGTTTTTCACTTTCACAACAAAACATTTCAAATTTTGCATACGACTGTACATATTGGTGAAATGTGGGCTTTTGAGCACAATATGTAGCTTGAATAATAAATAGCTGAATGAAAACAATGTTTTTCAATCATATGCTGGACAGAAACTTGAATTTAAAATAAAGTGTGTGTTCCTGAAGAACATTAAACACACGGAATAGTTGTGTATGGTGGGTTCATACAGTTACTACAGGGACTTCAATGCTCCTTCGATACAAGTCCTTTACTCCTTCTTTACTGTCCAGCCTCTCATACAGCTCATCATAGGCCTGAGCCTTTGCCTTTGCCACCATTCTCTTCGCTATGCGACTAGCCTCACAGAACTCCTGCCTACTTCCTTCATCTCTCTGGTTATCCCACTTTTTCTTAGCTGCCTTCTTCTTCTGAATACTCTCCTGGATTTCCTCATTCCACCACCAACTTTCCTTGTCTTCTTTCCTCTGACCAGACAAAACACACAACACATTCTTGCCAGTTTCTCTCACCACCTTAGCTGTAGTTTCCCAGTCCTCAGGTAGCTCCTCACTGCCCCCAAGGGCCTGTTGCAATTTTTCCCTGAACTGCCTGCAACCATCCTCCTCCTTCAGCTTCCACCATCTAATCTTTGGCTCTGTCTTCACTCTTTTCCTCTTCTTTGTTTCCAATCTCATTCTACAGACAACCACCCTATGCTGCCCTGCTACACTTTCCCCTGGCACCACTTTACAATCTCCAATCTCCTTTAGGTGGCATCTACTGCTAAGGATATAATCCACCTGTGTGCACCTCCCTCCACTCTTGTATGTCACCCTGTGTTCTTCCCTCTTCTGATGTGTTCACCACAGCCATTTCCGTTCTCTTTGCAAAATCTACAACCATCTGATCTTCTGCATTTCTGTCTTTCACACCATACATACCCAGCACCTCTTCATCCCCTCTGTTCCCTTCACCAACATGTCAATTGAAGTCTGCACCAATCACTAATCTCTCCTCTCTAGGGACACCATCTACCACTTCATCCATCTTACTCCAAAATTCCTCTTTCTCCTCTAACTGACAACCAACCTGTGGTGCATATGAACTGACCACATTCAAAATCACACCATCAACCTCCAACTTCAGGCTCATGATCCTGCCTGACACTCTCTTTACATCTAGAACACTTTTCCCAAGCTGCTCCTTTAGGATTATCCCTACTCCATTTCTCTTCCTCTCTACACCATGATAGACCAGTTTGAATCCACCTCCAATGTTCCTGGCCTTGCTTCCTTTCCATCTGGTCTCCTGAACACACAGAATATCTACCTTCCTTCTCTCCATCATGTCTGCAAGCTCTCTGCCTTTACCAGTCATTGTCCCTATGTTCAGAGTTCCTACTCTAACCTCCACACTCCTGCCTTTCCTTCTCTCTCGCTGCCTTCTAACCCGCCTTCCTCCTCTCCTCTGTGATGGTCTTCGACCTACAGTAGTCCAATTTCCACCGGCACCCTGCTGGTCAACAGCACCGGAGGCGGTCGTGGTTAACCCGGGCCTCGACCGATCCGGTATGGCAATCATATCTGTGATCCACATGATAGTTTTGGCACAAGTTTTACGCCGGATGCCCTTCCTGACGCAACCCTCACCATTTATACGGGCTTCGGACCGGCACCAGAAGTACACAGAGTACACCCCTAATGGCTGGTTTCATTTAATGCTTGAAGTACTCCTGATAAAACTATTACGCAAACTGGCTATGAACATGTTGCCTGGTTTCTCTGAAGTGTTTAATGCCTTTGAATACCTCTAAAAGAAGTTCAACACAAAGTGGTTATGAATGTGTGGGCTGGTGTCTGAGACATCGTTTTATCACATGCAAAATAGCGCACAAAGAAAACGTATTTTTCCCAGATTTAACGCTATTTTACAATTATCAACATTGCCTTGTTTGTAAAATAGTGATAAATAAAAACTCAGAAGACACGTGTAGGTTCGCCGGTGGTTTTGGATAGTAAATAGAATGTGATCTAAGGACATCTAACTCTACGATTCTCTTAAACAGAACACACTCACATCAAATCACTCTCCCTTTGTTTACATCTCAACAGCTGTTATATCCTTTATCTGTCTACTAACAAGTTAAAAAGATGTGCATACTTCATTTTGTCTTCAATACTTGTGTAAAGACAAGGTGCCCATTTGTTACAGTTGTTACAGGATAGTTATAACACTGATTTACTGCACTATAAATTGGCCTCTAGTATAATAACAGAAGTGAAATCGTATTTATTTATGAGATTGTACACTGTTAGCGCCCTTTTGAAATGTCTCAGAAGAAAACAAATCTGTTTCGCCTTTTCCCTTGAATGAAATAACTCTATATGCTGTTTTATCTTGTGCACAGTATGTTAAATGTAAAAATGTCCTGGCAATGTTTAATTTTATTCCCAAAAAATAAACAGTGATTTTGCATTAAAACGTGCGGAAGTGAGACTCATTTTCACTTAGAAAATCAACAAACATGCGGTTTGCCCAGGGGCGCCAAAACATTTGCACGCAACAATGCAAACTATATGCTTACATCAGCAATGCTCAAATCAACACTCTTCTTCTTCTTCTTCTTCTTCTTCTTCTTCTTCTTCTTCTTCTTCTTCTTCTTCTTCTTCTTCTTTTTTCGGCTGCTCCCTTTAGGGGTCGCCACAGCGGATCATCTGCCTCCGTCTTGCCCTATCCACTGCCTCCTCTACTTTCACACCAACCATCTCCATGTCCACCTTCACTACATCCATAAACCTTCTCTGAGGTCTACCTCTTCTCCTTCTACCCGGCAGCTCCATCTCCAACATTCTTTGCCCAATATATCCACTATTCCTCCTCAACACATGTCCAAACCATCTCAACCTGGCCTCTCTGGCTTTATCTCCAAACTGCTCCACCTTCACCGTCCCTCTGATCTGCTCATTTCTAATCTTGTCCATCCTTGTCACTCCCAACGAAAATCTCAGCATCTTCATCTCCGCCACCTCCAGCTCAGCCTCCTGTCTTTTAGACAGAGCCACAGTCATGCTCAATGCTCAAATCAACACTGTCATCCTGAAATGACCCGTCATGAGAATTTTACATGTAGTCTACATCATAGTGCATTTGACAGAGACTTTTGGCCATAGCCAGCATAATTTATATAATAAATAGATTTTCAAGAAAGATCATCTTGGGCTTGAATTGAATTTGGAAAGTTTTCTAGATGCCAAATTTTTTATAGAACTTTTTGTGTATTTTGATAGTGCTAATAAATTGTATTTTTTTTTTTATGAGAATTTTCAAGCAGACAATGAGTTTTTTCCTTTTGGGGATGCTATAGAGAATAATTAGGAAATGAATGGCAGTGAACCTCTGGATCTCATTTTCTCACTTTCTCCTTTGTTTTAGGATACGTCCTGCCAAATGCCATGCCTCTGTGACCATGTATGTCAATGTAATACCTCAATATTTGAATGGACATAATTGTACCAGAAAGGTCTCACAAGAAAAGTGTTTCTTTCATTCCTGTTTAATTTGATATTTTTTGCAATAATAAGCAAGAATAGCTATAATAAACAATGTATATTAGTGTTTAAACACACACACACACTATGTTCACTGCTCTAGCCTTTTACCATTGGTCAAGTTTTGACCACACCGCCCCTTTTTGCTGGATATTTTTGGTTGTGGACTGCTCATAATCCAGAGGTGTGAAAAACACCACCACTGTTGCTGATACACTTGTGTTAGCTCCAGACACACACTAATAGCACCACTGTGTCATTGCTGTGTTGAGAACAGCAATAGCAGTCCTGTGGTCAGAAACTGACCAATAATGGACAGGGTAGCGGGTGGCTCACCAACCTTGCATGACAACAGATGAGCTACCGTCTGCAATCATATACCTATATAGTTGATCTATAAAGTAGGATCTTATAAAGTGGCTCTTACCTAATACAAGGTAAGAGTTTCTAAGGAAGTGGATGGGAAACGTGTCTCTTACACAGTGAATATTTAGACATGTCGTTTGTGGTTTGTGCCTTTTATGAGCTTTTTTGAGCTTTACCAGCTCAAGGAAGTGAACACAAACGCAAAGGCACCACCTGTCGAGCGCACAGACTCTCCCCGGCAGAACTGAGCTAAACTGTGTTTCATCCCTCTCTCCTCTCTCTCCTCTCTCTTCTCTCTGCTGTGTGTTCCAGGCATTCGTCTGCTGAGATCCGGAGGCATTTCAGTGGTTTCAGCCATGGCACTCCACACAGCACCCTGCACCACCGCCACAGCTCCAGCATCTCCGGATCCATCTATTTTAATGTTGTGAGTGTTGCTTCTTCACCTGCTTCATCTGTCTGTAAGCCTTTTTGGGTCTAAAACGCCCCATCAGTCTGTTAGACTCTTTTGGTCTGTAGGCTTGTTTCTGAGAGGCTTTGGTGTATTTTATATATACACTGCTCAAAAACATAAAGGGAACACTTAAACAACACAATATAACTCCAAGTAAATCAAACTTCTGTGAAATCAAACTGTCCACTTAGGAAGCAACACTGACAATCAATTTCACAGCTGTTGTGCAAATGGAATAAACAACAGGTGGAAATTATTGGCACTTAGCAAGACACTCTCAATAAAGGAGTGGTTCTGCAGGTGGGGACCACAGACCACTTCTCAGCACCTTTCTGCTTTCTGGCTGATGTTTTGGTCACTTTTGAATGTTGGTGGTGCTTTCACACTCATGGTAGCATGAGACGGACTCTACAACCCACCCAAGTGGCTCAGGTAGTGCAGCTCATCCAGGATGGCACATCAATGCGAGCTGTGGCAAGAAGGTTTGCTGTGTCTGTCAGCGTAGCGTCCAGAGGCTGGAGGCACCACCAGGAGACAGGCCAGTACACCAGGAGACGTGGAGGAGGCCGTAGGAGGGCAACAACCCAGCAGCAGGACCGCTACCTCCGCCTTTGTGCAAGGAGGAACAGGAGGAGCTGCCAGAGCCCTGCAGAATGACCTCCAGCAGGCCACAAATGTGTCTGCACAAACGGTTAGAAACCGACTCCATGAGGATGGTATGAGGGCCCGACGTCCACAGATGGGGGGTTGTGCTCACAGCCCAACACCGTGCAGGACGCTTGGCATTTGCCAGAGAACACCAGGATTGGCAAATTTGCCACTGGCACCCTGTGATCTTCACAGATGAAAGCAGGTTCACACTGAGCACATGTGACAGACGTGACAGAGTCTGGAGACGCCGTGGAGAGCAATCTGCTGCCTGCAACATCCTTCAGCATGACCGGTTTGGCAGTGGGTCAGTAATGGTAATCAATGAGAATATTTCATTCATTCAGATCTAGGATGTGTTATTTGAGCGTTCCCTTTATTTTTTTGAGCAGTGTGTGTGTGTGTATATATATATATATATATATATATATATATATACGTACATATATATATATGCATACATACAATGTCAAAAATGTTAACTTTACAGGATAAGGAAAAAAAATGAACTTTTATTGTCAGTTAATGTAGCATTTTTTTTTCCAGGTAGCATTGGAACATTTCTATTTGTCCATTCAGTACGACTTTAAAATAAGACTACCTTTATAAATCATTCATGAATGGTTTAAAATGAGTTTATTAATGCTTAATTAATGCTTAAAGGCCTTAAAATCATTAATAAGCATTTACAACATGTTTGTCTAATAGTGAACTGCATTCATACTGTTAAACTTCAGATTTTGATATTTACTGATCTTACTCTGTCTTCTTCGTCAGTTAGCATTAAACCTGCTGGCTTAATCACATATTCAAATTCATTAGATATAGCAGCTCACTTTTGCCCCTTTTAATTAATGTGTAATAACTGCTTATTAATGATTAATGAAGTGTTTATGACCTATCTAATAAACATTAACACACTAGTTTTAAACCATTCATAAACCCTTTATAAAGGTAGTCTTATGGTAAAGTGGTACCTTCCATTTATTATGAAATTTTAACACAAGGCAAAGGCTAACCATGTCATCGTGTGTGTGTGTGTGTGTGTGTGTGTGTGTGTGATGATTTGACTACATTTTTCACATTTTAGTGCATAATTTCTATTTATTTGCTGTTTTACTAACACGGAACTAATTATATAAAATATAAAACGTGCCGTAACTTTTGCACAGACCGCATTTTGTATCCCATTTTTCCCAATGTGCTAAATTTGGCAAGTAAACAGTAACTGAGCATTAAAATGTGTAGAGGTTACTTTCATTTCAAATATCAACAAAGAATCATGTGACCAGAGGCGCCCAAGCTTTTGCATACGACTTTGTTATGTGTGTGTGTGTGTGTGTGTGTGTGTGTGTGTGTGTGTGTGTGTGTGTGTGAGCGCACGTGTGTGTTTGTGTGTGGTTAATCTCTAACCTGCTTTTCATCCTCGCTGATGGAAATGGGTCAGAGCTCAGCCAACAAACTGCCAGTTACCTTACACGCGCACACACACACACACACACACACACACGCACACACACGTACACACACATGCACAGATGTTTCATACGGGTGGATTTGGGATGCTGGCGGCTTTTGAATAAGATAATCTCCTGGTATGATATCCTCCCATCAGAGGTCAAACTGGTGTGTCATAATCATGTAATAATGGTGGTGTTATTGATTAAAATACCATGTACTGTACATCTACAGTGAGGAGTTTACAGCATATTCTGATGTGATGCGATGGTGTATAAAACTGAATACTGATAGATTCATGCTTTCTGTATCTGATTCGCTTGCCTGGGTGTTGACTCAAGCTATGATCAGAGCTACCTGGGGAAAAAGCCCAATCGACTGAATGGTAAAGGATAATAAATGAATTTACCTCTGGTAGCAATTCAATTTGCTTTATGCTGCGTTCATCTGGGAGAACTCAAACCCCACCAATTCATGAGCCTCAGAAGTGTGAGTTACTAGAAAATAAGCTATGATATATGATGTACCTGAAAAAGCTAAGATCGAGGAGATGCTTCTTAATCAGCACAATGTCACTTCTCACTAAAAACTATTTAACTAGCTATTCCCTCCAAAGCCTCATCACATAAGAACCACCATGACCTTATTTTTACTGCACACAGACTACAGCCCAGTGTGACAGCAACTTAGAAGGGGCCAATGTGGCATTTTCACAATATACAATATGTGCAATTTCATTTTTACGCTTTTTAAATGTTTTATTAACCAACTTTTAAACAACATACGAGGGAAGACGGCATAACTGAAGCACTTCCGATCCAACTTGTTCACAGATGTTAGAAAAATCAGGGAAGCACTGTATATTTTTTAAAGCTTTACAAAGTTAAGCACACCATTAAAGGTATACTGACTTAATAAAGTGTACTTTTAGATCTACTTAAGAGTCACTCTGTGCCAGTTCAGGCCCTGTCCAGTCAAGTCATGGACTTATGTAAAATAATTTAATAAAATAATAAAACTTTTTTTGTTCAAATCACCTTGCAAACTTTCAAAGATCTGCTGTTATGTTCAAAATTACACCTTAAATATTACATTTAACTGCTTACAGAATGACTGAACTGAGTTGAAATAGAAATATATTGGAGGGTAAATCCGAGGATGTACTTTTTTTTTTGTTGTGCAATATTTGGGGCAGTCGAGGGCTGGAGGTTAGGGATCTGGCCTTGTGACCAGAAGGTTGCTGGTTCAATCCCCAGCGCCGACAGTCCATGACTGAGGTGTCCTTGAGCAAGACACCTAACCCCCAACTGTTCCCCGGGCGCCGTGGATAGGGCTGCCCACCGCTTCGGGCAAGTGTGCTCACTGCCCCCTAGTGTGTATGTGGTGTTTCACTTGCATGGATGGGTTAAATGCGGAGATGGAATTTCCCCGGTTGTGGGATCAAAACAGTATCACTTAAACTTAAACTTAACTTCATCTTAAAAATGACATTTTTAAGTCAGCTTTCAGAACGGTTTTTACACATCACATTTAGCAGTATTCCTACATTTCTGGCAAATCTGTGAGTGATATGTTTCTGAATGCAATTTTTGAAGTTATGTCATGAAATAAAAATAATTTTGCAGTTAAAAATCCATTTTTTGAGTGGTCATTTTTAGTTGAAGCCATTTTTAGAATACAGCAGGGCAAATTTTAGGAATTCATAACTAAAACCAAACATACTTACTTAAATTAGTAATACTTAATTTTATCCACTTTCAGAAAAAATACAATACATACTTAATGTTTTTCTGATGCATGTGAACAAGTTGGAATGGACCAATATTAATGCCCCAGCAGAGCCATATGTAAAATAGCTTATTAAAAACAAATAAACAACAGGATTTTAACTAATCTAACAGTTTGGTAAAAATGAATGAATAAAATTTGATCATTAGGTCATGGGCTGCTGTCCAGTCATCTACGCGTTGCTGTGTAGTTTATGCAGGTATTATAAACTGATTGTTGTCTTTATACATGCAGCTATACATACATGGGCAAAGAATGTTGGAGATGGAGCTGCCGGGTAGAAGGAGAAGAGGTAGACCTCAGAGAAGGTTTATGGATGTAGTGAAGGTGGACATGGAGATGGTTGGTGTGAAAGTAGAGGAGGCAGTGGATAGGGCAAGATGGAGGCAGATGATCCGCTGTGGCGACCCCTAAAGGGAGCAGCCGAAAGAAGAAGAAGTCTTTATACATGCAGCTCAGTGTTCGTAAAGTATTGATGCGTAATACTCCTGTTATTCATCATGTTAACAACACATCATCATAAAGCCCACCCAGAGTGTTGTCCAGGCTATTTTTGGAAATGGATCACTGGTTGACCCCACAAGTCTTGCACTGCAGACCAGTGGAGTTGCAGTTTTCTACACTAAATAGAGGCACCCAGAGGACGTGTCTGCCCCCCTCTGGATTGTGTGCCTCTGCCTTTTCACCAGAGTTGACAAAGGAAGTGGTGATGGCGTCACATCCCCCTGTCAGAAGTTTAACCACATGGCGTGTCGCTTTGCGGCTCGAAATCATAGAGGAAGAGTTGTGCAGAAACAAGCAACCAGGGTTTTTATTTCCGGGCAACGCCATTTTGTCACTTGCCCTTTTGCAGGCCGTGAAAACACTGGGTGAGACTATTTCTTTTAATTGAACTTCTAGAGATGCACCTGCTATATTTCCTCTGAAATGCTTGTTGTCGCTTGGTTTAGGTGGAAGCAAAGCTCTTTCTAGGTCAGTCAGAGAGGGAAGTATCAGTGCCTTCATGGTGTTTGTTTAAGAACAGGAAATTGGGTTGCTTCGTAACATTAACACTGGGCTGGAGGGTTTCAGTTTAGATGAATGAGGTGGGCTCCATCACTCTATGTTGATGCTGGGCTTGGCTTGGTGGTGCATGTTGCTAAAGCTGTCTGGTTAAGCATGCTTTTCTTAGAGAGCTGCAAGGGTGCTGTGTTCATAACTTGCTTTGAGAGAGGTATGATTCCAGGCTTGTGTAGACCAAGTGCTGTCCTCGCCTCAATTTCTTCTCCAAGACTTCTCCAGTGACCGGTACTGGCCTTTATCCAGCTACGTTTGTACTCTATGTATCTTCAAGCTGTATCTTTCGTGCTGGTGGAAGCCCGTTTTTGTATAAACCATATAAAACAATACTACATAAACAAATTATATTGTTTGTAAGTACTTAATTTTTGTTCTTCTGCTTGTGGGACATTGTAGATGTGAGCTTATCTGTAAATACATTGTGAGGACGAACTTCTTTTATTGAGATGTAGATGAATAGTGGCCTTCTGAGAGCAAACTGTCTTCAGATGACTGCTTTTTCAGGTTTCCTAGGTGAAAAAAAAGAAAGGAAAAACACCCTTAAGCACGTAGCACTTCTGTAACCTCTCAGCTGGAGAGATTTGTTGATGCCTTTTTTAGACCAGTGCCTTATCTTTTCCAAGTTTGCAGATATGCAGATAGACTTGTCTGATCGTCAACACTGGTATGATATTGTCTGCAGGCCCATTTCTTGCTGTGTAAGATTACAAAAACTGTTGGAGCGGAACATTGAGCAAGAGGTAGATCCTTTACAGACCTCAAGCATGAACAACACCATATAGCTAACCAGCTTAATCTTTAACATTCACTTCTTATCTTTTAAGATCATGCTGAAAGGAATAGATCAGCAAAAAAGTAACAAATATTTCACTTATTTTCCTCTTACCTTAATGGTTAGTCAAGACATGTTTGGTGTTTGAAGTTTCTTTCTTTAGTTTTGCACCAGCCTGATATATATATATATATATATATATATATATATATATATATATATATATATATATATATATATATATATATATATATATATAAATGAATGTAATCTATTAAAACAAGTGAAATTCGGGTTTACCCTGATGTTTTTAGCCATGCAAGGTACTTTTCCATCTATAAAGTGTCAGAAACAACATAAGCAAGTCTATTTCAGATCATTTAACAACTCGACACCGTTTAAGGCAAGTGTGTGGTGATTTACGTGTTCGGTTTGCACTGCACAAGTCTTGCCTTCTATCAGCAGAGAGTACTTTTCACTGCATAACATAGCCAAGACCTTCCTACTGTGTCTGGAAGAGTCCACTTGACTGAGTGAAACGACCAATCACTGGCCTGCTTTTAGCGCTGTGTGTAAGGCAATTGTGAAATTCCCACGGATATATCCAGCTCTGAAAGGCTCATGATGTCGAGTGCAGTGACTAGAATTCAGCTGGAAAAACTAAAAACTAAAAACTTTGTTTCCCGTCTGAATGACTGGCTGAATCAATCAGAATGCAATGGACAAAATCCTGATTGTGTCCAGCTCAGCGTGCCAAACGTCAAATGTTCCAGATGGGCAGAGCATCTGAGGCTGAGCCCAACACTGTGCTAACTGTTGGAGTGTAAATCACTCGTTACCTACATTAGCCTCACAGCACTATTGCAAGGCCAAAGAAGTGAATGTAAAGGCCCAGGACACCTTTGTTGTATGTTGTATGTAAATAACTCTCCAGTGACCAATGAGTGGTCAATATACTTTGCCAGAATTCTTCACGTCTATTAGATTTTGGGTCATTTCAGGCAGCGCTTATGGAAGCACTACCCTCACTGATCACAAGGCAGGTGAGGTGTATTGCGCCCACACAGCTTTCGCAGAATTGCTGTCCTCTACAGCTGTCAATCATGCGAAGGCTAACCTAGCAAGTATAACTGAGCTATCATATGTCTACCCTGGGTGGACATCTAGCAGCAAAGTCAATAAGAACTTGACCATCTTCAAGATGTTGGCAAATAAATGGTGCATCATTTTTTTGTGAGTTGCGAAAAACAGCAGGGTTTACAATACAACCTGCACCTGTTACACTAATTTCTCTGTACTGTCACTGTTAAGTTCTGCTTTATTGGTGTAGCAGGCTGAGAGTGTTGGCCAGAGGACTGTCAATCAGGGGTGGTCATTAGAATATTAGGACTATGCCCAGACAGATTTATGTGTTGTTTAAGCTGTATTTTATGTTTCTGTTTCCGTTACCCAATTTTAGTATAATACAAACTTTTTAAATATTGTACACCGTGTTTGTTTGGACATAAAGGCGAATTCTGTCGGTTTTGTTTAAATTTCTGCATTTTTAAAGTCCGTCAGAGTGATTTCATGTGGAACGCTCCATTCAAAGTAAACTTAAAGGATATATTAAGACATAAATGCCTCTAAAAGCTCCTTTACAGAAGGTTATTACATAAAATAGCCATGAATATGCTGCCTGATACGTGACATTGTTTATTTTTGATAGGTTTGTAAAACCTATTAAAGTTTATTCATGGTAGGGAGGTGTTAGGCATAAGTAGTACTCAAAGAAAACATATTTCTTTCATAGATTTTTTGCCCTTATCAAGATGACATAAGACACATGTAGGCTCATTGGTCATTTTGAGTAGTTAAAACGTGGCTGTACATCATGACCCCTGTTTAGTTGTAAAGAAATTGGAGGCAGTCATTTTCTCTGCCCCATTTCACTGAACCACTCTTAACGAACAGTGGTTGAAAAGAAATTTTGATTTGCATAAAATTGTGTAAATTAGATTTTTTCACCCGACTATCCCTTCATATGCTCTATTGTGTCTTTTCGCCACAGGGAATTAGTCTATTTACGCTCAAAGGAAAGCTTTTGCTTGGTGGTTAGTCCACAGTGCTGTGTTTCCGCAGCTTTTTTCTCTCTTGAGGGAGTCTTTATGGTCTCAGTAGGATTGCTTTGTGCTTTTGCACATGTGTACGCATGAATTAGGGCTGGAGACATTGCTGCAAACACACTCATCAACATGCCTGGAAGTGTCTGTGCACAGTCATGACACAACATGCCCACTCATTGTTGATGTGTGTAACAGTTGATTATTACTGAAGGCCATGCATACTTTCAGTCGTGCTGCTTCAGCAGTTGCTGTCAGCAACAAAAAGTCAGTCTTGTTCCTCGTCCCTCCCCCTGTCTTTTTCCAGCAATGGAGTTTATGGAGTTTTCTGTCTTTTTCTGCATATAAGGCATTTCCTTAATTATTACTGAGTGAGATTAAAGGCGTTTCCGATTTGACTGAGAACAAATATTCAAGAGGATTAGATTCAGGGTCGTGTGGGGATGCAGACTGTCTTTCACTGATTAGGCTTCTTCCTTAATGTCTGGGCCTCTGGGCCTCTGGGCCTAGACATTTAGGAAGTAACTGCCTGTATCTGTTAAACTAGCCTCGATCTGCACTTTGCTTTGCTTTCCTGACTTTATGCAGGGTGGACAATAACTTAGATTTGATTGTATTTGAATGTGAGACCTCAGTATCATTGAATGTATCTGGGATTGTTCGAATTGTGAGAGGCAGAAAATGCAACCAGCTTCTAAGACTGTACTTTGGAGGTGTGGAAAAAATGTCCCTGATATGTTTCAAAGACTGAAAGCGAGATTCCTGAAAAGAAGTATTAAAGGTTTAATATAAGTTTTCTGCTTTTTTTTCCTGACTCTGGAACTTAATGGCCATTTCGGTTAGAAATGAAATAAATGAGGGTGGTCTCTGGCTTTTGCACGGTACTGCAGCTGTCAGTAATATGTGCTTTATGGTCCGCATGTGCAAAAAAAAGAGGTTGTGCAACAGTCATTATTAAAACATTTAATGGTTTGAGTAAAACTAATGTACAGGCTCTGATTTGGTCCAGCATTTAGAGCTCTTGTTAGTCTCCACTGAGAAGAAAAACACTGTAAAAGAGAGAAAGAATTATGTACAGTGACCACAAGATTAGTCACTCCTCCATGTATGTGCTAGTGCAGATAGACCCGTGTTGTGTGTAGTGTGTAGGGTATGAGATGTGTACAGTAACAGTGCATGTGTTTTTGTTAGCCTCAGTCATATGACGCAGTGGAGCCGGTGGATGTGGAGGAGTTTCTAATGACGCAGCTGCGCAGCGGGGATGCCGAGCTCATGCAGGAGCTGGGAGAGTTCCCTGACGACGACCTGGAGTTGGACCTGGTGGAGAGAGAGTGCCGAACGATTTGGCACTCTGTCCCAGAGGAGGGGTGCGTTCACCTTGATTGTGTTGTTACTAGTCTTCCTAGTGTTTAGTAAGAAATATGCTTCTTTATTTATGAAATGCATTTGTGCTTGATTTAATCAGAGCCATGCAAATCTAAGGCGATGTTCAGACTTGGCAGGTCTGGTTCAGTTAAAACAAAGTCTGGTGCAATTAGTGTGAATACTGCCATGTTTGTTGTAGTGGTTAACACCTCTGCCTTCTGCACTGTAGACTGGGGTTCAGTCCCAGTTCAAAACCCTACACTATACCAGTAAGAGTCCTTGGGCAAGACTCCTAACACCGCCTTGGCCTACCTATGTAAAAATAATCAAATTGTAAGTCGCTCTGGATAAGAGCGTCAGCCAAATGCCGTAAATGTAAATGTAAATCCTTGGTGCACGCTAAATAAGTGAACTGGGACCCCCCCCCAAAGGAGGTGGGAGTCAGTGCCCTTCTAAATGAATCAGGTATTGACAGATAAATCAATACAGACACAAAAACTGCAATCTTAGTTAGGCCAGAGTACAGCATGGCACCAAATGTACGTTATTGAATCAGCCTAATCAATATTATATTGTTTTTATGCTCTGGTAAGAACCAAGGGAGTCAAACTATAGATATAAACACATCCTAGGGGCCCTAGTGGCTGTTACAATAGTGATATTAACCAAATACAATATATACAAATAAACCTATAATGGTGTCTACTGTGCTGAAAATACAAACAGGACTATTAATCTTTCAAAGAGAACGTGTTTTATTTTCAGCATCTGAGTACTATCCCAGAGTTCAAAACGTCCAGTCCAAGCATGATAAATAATAATGTTTCAATCATTTTTGACACTTTATCTTGTTTAAGATGAATGCACGTCTCATGCATTTTCCTGTAATCATATGTGTACAGAACGTGACAGTGATGAGACTGTGTTTATGCTGATATACTGACTGTATGACGCATGTAGCTTACTTGAAGTACGCATAGTTATGTACACAAAGAAAAACATGCCTTATCAGCAGCAAATGCTAGAAATTCTTAGATTGACTGCGTAGACTGGCATAGATAGTGAAAATGTTAGTTAACCTCTTAAAGGTGCAATGTGTAAGATTTAGGGCGATCTGTTAGCAGATATGCAATGTAGTATACAAAACCATGTTTTCATTACTCTATAATCACCTATAACTACAAATCGGTAACTTAGAATTAGCTCTTCATGTCTACATAGTGGATGAGTCCTCTTCCAACAGAGGCTGTCATGTTATGCTACCATGTTTCTACAGTAGCCCAGAATGGACAGACCAAACACTGGCTCTAGAGAGTGCCTTTTGCATCTTAGTGCTATAGCACTGGTTGGATGACACAGAAAGAAGAATAATCAGTGGTTGCTGCCTCTGCTGGCTAACCATTTTGTGTTTGTGAGAATTGTGGGAACCTGAATTTAGACAAATGGGGAATCATACTAATTATTTAGCACAAGAGAAAAGAAGGGAGCGTGAATCCTCATCATCTAAGAAGCAGAAACATGATCGCTACCATCAGTTCTAATACATGCTTGGAAAGGGAGAGGTGAGGGAGGTGTATTCAGTTGGTTGCAGTCTGCAACCTCACCACTAGATGCCACTAAATCTTACACACTGCACCTTTAATTTTTAAGCCATTACATCCGTAAGCATATTATACAGTAATTACATGCAAAATAATGCAAATTGGCTGAGTTCTTCTTCAGTTGTGATCATGCTCATAGGCAGGCAAGTCCTGGATACGTAAGGGACAATGTTATGAGTAAAAAACAAAGCTTGAGGCATAAAACACAGCTGACTAGGAGTATGTACATATCAATGTATGTATATGTATATAAATGTGTGTGTGTGTGTGTGTGTGTGTGTGTGTGTTTTCAGGGTGGAACTAGATCCTCATGTGAGAGATTGTGTTCAAAGTTACACTCAGCCTTGGCTGATAGTCAGTAGGAGGTAAGCATGTACTCTGTAGTTATGTACAAAACCAATTCCCAAAACTTGGCTTATTAGTTATGGTGTGGTGAATGGCCAGTGTTGGCAAAGGTGTGTCCACTGAACCTGGTTGTATCTGTTCTGCTTGACTCTTGTCCAGGTGCCAAGGAGATGGCTGGAGTGCATATTCAGAGAAGTCGGGCTTTCACAGACATCTACAAAAGCAGGTCTTTGAGTCAGACGTCCAGCCTGAAAAACAGGAGCAGCCGGTAAAGACACTGATTTCTGCTGTTGCTTTGGCGCCACAACTGATTCACTGATACTACATGAATATATGAATATATACACTGAGTATATGAGCCAGGTGTGTTAGATATGAGCTGTCCAGGGTGGTATATCTCCAGGATCGAGCACCACTGCTGTAGCTGGAATAATTTTAGTGCACTTATTTTATGTAAACTCTTTATATTTACTGTTTTGACCGAGTGTGTCCTGAATTTCAGTTTCAGTTTTGGCCAAGAATGACTTTTTTATAATTTGTCAGCTGAGTTTAAGAATGTAACATCTGGGAACTAAGTCATATCTGCTAATTCACTGTTTACCTAAAACAAAAAAAACTGCCAGTATCGGTTATGCCTTGCTACGTTTCTTGTGCACTTAATACTCGCAAATAATTCAGCCAAAAGAATGAAGGAAGGGAGTTACAGGTTTACTTGAGGCAAACAGACATAGAAGAATAGTGAAACAGGGAAGAGACTGTGGAGGGTTGGAAAAAGAGCAGGGGAACATTTTGGCTCAGTCCCACCTCTGTCCCACCGACTAAGGGCAGGCAGAATGAAGCATGAATATTCATGCAGTCCGAGTCTCGCAGTGCTTCTGCTCCAGCCCTGGCCTGCCAAGTCTTAATTACCCAAACCAAAGATGCTTATTTCAAAGCATGTATTTTTCGTGAACTTGGAGCCAGGGTCCACGGGAAAACCAGGCCCACTTGCTCCCTTAAAGGACCTTAAAGGAACCCTACATTCACTCTGAGGTTAATTAGCAGTCTGTTGGGGTAGAAGGGAACCTAATAGCTGGCTCAGGTCTGGACTGAAGCAGGATGGGTGGTGGGGGACTACACATCCTATAGCTTGTGAACCTCCGTGCTATCCAACATGTGGGCTTAACCATATGGTTTTCATAATCAGAGATGAACAAAAATCTCCCTTAATGTTTTGAGAATGCGTTTACCGATAGTTGGTATGGGCTTTTCCTGGAAGGGGGAATTTATCTAACCCATAAGTACTGCCCTCCTTGATTACATTTTGGATAGCAGAGGCTCGGCTGCAGGCGTCCTTGTAACCGAAAGCCTGGCTGAAAAAGCCAAGTTTCTGAGACCTAAACTAATTCAGCTGCCAGATTTTATTGTGTAAGCTTTAATGCTTTAGAGTTTCGATCTGATGCATCTTTGCACAGTGAAATTTCTATGCAATATGTTTCATGTTGTGAATTGCATGCAATTTCATTTCCATGAAGCTTGTCAGTTAGAAAAGCAACTCATTAACAAAACATTTGATTACCCCACAGGTTAGTCATATTAGCAGCTCATGTTTTTAATACATTTTAACACACATTTTTGCCATATAAAGTCATCTGCAGTGCGTTGTTTACATTTACATTTTTGCAGCCTTTTTATCATATTTGTAGAATTTTTTCCAACTGACACTGCTGTTCCTATTTCTATTAGCCTTTTTAAATTAATATTTAATAAGCTGTTATGGTTGTGCTTGTTGCCTCTCTTGTCCTGTCATAGAAGCTCAGCAAGGAGTGCATCTTGGTTTCCTTTTCCGTAACAATCTTCAGTCTTTAATTCCTAAAGGAATCTGGGCTCGGTTTAAAAACTGGATGTCAAGAGAGGAAAAAATGAATGATCTAACTGTGTGGATCATGATAACAGCAGGCTAATAAAGAAGCCTGAATGCTGGTACAAGTTGCCGTTACCTGGCAAGTTAAGCCAACTGATTACAGGAATTTTAGCTTTGAGAAACACAGGATTTTTAGTTATCATGATTTAACTACCAAACTCGCGTAAAGTTCATTAGTCTAAAGAAAAGGTATTTTCTTGTATTTTCTTGTCCATTGATCTGGTGAAAACAATCATTTGAAATTATGCCGTTCAGAATGATCACGTGATGCATCGTCAGTATTTTGATTGGCTGTTTCAGGAAAGTTGTCTCACTGTTCATACAGTTGCAGCTGAGTTTCAAGTGAGTTGCAAGTTGCATTGCAATATATAACTTGAATGAAATTTAGTTTCATGTACATTTCAAGCAACAAAAAGTTGCATCAAAGTTTCACTGTGTGAAGCCTTAGGCTATTTACAAACATAAAAATAGCTTGGTGTATTGTTTTTAGTATGTATATTCCATCCAGTTATATTTGTATATCTAGATTTTTTGTTAATAATTTTAATTCTGTACTAAAATAATCAAATAGAATCATAGTGAAATTTAAGATGTCATGATGCTGCTCACTGCTCTCCCTGCTCACACCCACTACACCTGGTAACCAGCAGGTTTGAGTCAGGTGTGTTAGAGCAGGTAAATCACCAAACTGTAGTGGACCAGAAGCTGGACATTCCTGCTGTAAGCTGAATGATGTGTCTTGGTTTCTGTTTTTCCTCCTCAGGTTAAGTCTCCGTCTCTGGCGGTGTTATGCGATGATGACAGCACACGGAGCACCATCACATCTTCCGACTTTGACCTGCGGGGTCTGCAACCAGACCCTCGGCTTGACAGTCTCCTGCGCTTTAACAACCCCGAGGACCTTGACCGCTTTAATCTGGACGCTAGACTTGGCAACCGCCAGCCCGAAATTTTCGCCCTGTACCCGCCTCCTGATGACGTGAGCCCTGACCCAACACTAGCCACATCAACAAAAACACTGCAATACAGTTTGGCATTCTGAGGACACACCATGTGTTTTTTCAGACATTTGAGGATGTTGATGTCCTGACATGACAACTACAGTTGTATGGAAATGTTTTGTTGATTTTCTGAGTGAGAGTTTACACATACTCTATAGTGAGGCACATTTTTTAAAATATTTAAGGCACAATTACTAATTATTTGCTAATTTTAAAAACAAAATGTGTCCTGTGCAAAAGATGTGGCACAAAATTGTAATTGGTGCATGACAATTTGCAGAAAAGTGTCATGCTGAAGTGTTTTCTGTATATATTTACTTAGAAAATCAACCACACATGTAATTAGGCTAGGGTATTTACATTTACGCCATTTGGCAGACGCTCTTATCCAGAGCGACTTACAGTTTGATCATTTTACACAGGGAGGCCAAGGTGGTGTTAGGAGTCTTGCCCAAGGACTCTTATTGGTATAGTGTAGGGTGTTTACCCAGGTGGGGATTGAACCCCAGTCTACAGCGTAGAAGGCAGAGATGTTACTCACTACACTAAGGTCCTTAAACTCCACAGCACTGCAGAAGTGCTCTCCATGCTTTAACTTGATAAGACACCTGATGCAACTTGATCAGTACGTTTTAGAAGTGTTACTGTTTTCCTTTTGATATGCAATTAAATGACATCACATAGTTGTTCATATATAATTACACAACTTGTCATTAATTACAGTTAGTTACATTCATTTAATTTACATTCAATTTGCATTCTATAAAGACCGCTTCAGTTTTGCACCTCAACTTTTTAAATGTTGAACAATGATAAAAATATGGCAAAAATGTGAGAGATTTTTTTATTTTATTTTGGCAAAACGAGCCTGTACACACAGCAGCAATTTTTCACCAAATGAAAATCAAAATAAATATTTTCTCTTCTACTTGCAAACAAAAGTACAGCATACGTTGTACGTTTAGAATTTGCATAATGTTGACAGAATGTTTCAATGACCTGCAAGTGAGAAACACTTAAACAAAATGTAAATAAGAGCCGATTCACGGGGCCGATTCTACGCCATCGGGGACCTCGGACGTATAACTGATGAACTGATGTGGTGAAGCAGGAAAACCACTGAACTGCAGCACTGCAACAAAACAGTTTGAGAAACCTGCTTTAGACTTTTAAAGCATTAGGAAAAACCTGCAACATCCATCCTGCACATCCTAACAAAAGAGATGTTTTGCCATTTTTAATGCAGTGTAGTTTATTTGTGTGGAAGTGATGCGCATTTGAATCAGGTGCTATAAATGTTTTACTTTTTCACTGTCATTTTTCAGTGTAGAATTCGAATGAGAGCTGATTTTCTTTCCATCTACAGGAAGATGTAGTGGAGATCCGTCCCATTCCCGAATGTCCAAGGGAGCACATGGGCCACAGGATACTAGTGCGATGCCAAACCTTCAAGTAATCCCCTTCTTCTCCGTAATTTGAGTTTCTGATTCCAAGCATTCAAACTGGGCTGAGGTACTGGGCCAATAAACTTTAAATCACAGGGTTTTTTGACCTCAAATAAAGGACACCATGCCTTGCTGCCTCACAACATGGGATCTCTCATCTGCCACATCTATTAGTAGAATATGAGCTCAGTTTGGAGGATTCAGCGATTCCTCTTATAATAAACCAAAAATATTTTTTTAAACAGGCAAACTCTCTGCCTGTTATTAGATATTATATATATATATATATATATATATACTTTTTTTTTTTTTTAGATAATATTAGATATATTAAATTATGCAAATGTGAGAGACTACACATCCATTTATTTAATTTTTCTTAAGTACAAGTTTATAATTTTTCAGCATTGGTAAAAAAGCAGATTTATAAATAAATTTATTTATAAATTTAGCAGATTTATAAATAAAAAGCATATTTATAAATAAATATGTTTTTTTCCAGTATTTAGTGTGTCCACTTTTTTGCCTTCTTTTTGGGATTTCTTTCCAAAGAAATGGGATATTTTTCCACTCCAAAGTTCAGTCTCAGAAGTTGGTTGCACTTGATTTTCTCCTCTCTCTTAAAGATGAGGGCAGTTCTGAGTTCTTGCGTGGTTTTTAGGAGTCCCATTTTCTCTATACCTCTTAATCATTTTTTTAGTTTCTTTATCAGTTCATTTCTTTCAAGTTTCATATTCCTCATGCAAGTATATTATCGTGTATCTAATCTCTTTAGAAACATCTGAAAAAATTCCTTTTTTTTGTTCATTTTTAACTGGAAATTATATAAATGAATAGCAGTCTCTGGTTTTGCCCAGTATTATATGCTGTATGTTGTAGTTTCTCTGTTTTTGGAGATATGAAGCTGCATTGCTGTTTCACAAGAGCAGTTATTTGTTATATTTGTACTCTACAGTAATGTACAGTTTGAGGATGCTTGAGACAAAATAAGGCCATTTGTCACATTAATTACATTACATTTCAGAAATTGTTCCCTTTTCCTATAAAGTTACCATTTCAAAGATAAAGTTACAACAGTGATGATATATCACTGAGGTTATTGGACATGTAGAACTATGCTTTAGTTTAAAAGACAGTAATTTTATCCTTTTGTCTGTTGCAGGTTTGAGATCGAGATTGAGCCCTTGTTTGTCACCATGGCCTTATATGACCTAAAGGAAAAGAAAAAGGTCAGTATCTGCTCGGTGCCACAGGGATAGAGACGCTTTCAGTGTGTAGAGTCTTGTGAAGCCTATTGATCAGCACGGCCATAAGAAGTGAACAGCCCTTTGAGGAACAGTGGCTGTGTTGTTATCTGTGTGAAGACTTTAGTCCTGAGTAGGACGTTCTGCTCTCAGCACTTTCAGCTTGAACTGCAGCACCGGTCACCTTCTTCAGCCACATGCGTAATGAGGGCTTGAAGTGCATGCAGGGGAGCGCGGGGCACTAATGAACACATTTAGTTTTTTGCTAAACACTTTATTTTTTTAGAAGATTAATATTTGTATAAATAAGCAAGCTACACATCTCTGCTGCAAATGCATACGTAAACTTATAAATACCAGACTCCACATTTATGGACAGTTCAGCTAAAAGTGATGGAATTTTGAAAAGCTATTTGTAGGTTGTAAAATTTGCTAGAAAAGAAATAACCTGGAACTGATAAACTGAACCAAACATAATTAATTCTATGATATCTGAACCAAATTAAATGTTTGATGTAAGCACATGAAACACATCCAAAATACAAAAAAAAATTTGTTCAAAAGAGGCTGTGAAGTTGTCAAACACTGAAGTACAACAGCAAATAAATGGTAAATTTAAATTAAAAAAATATCTAAATATCATAAAATTTCACAAAACTAATCTATTTTAATTGTACAACCCCATTTCCAAAATGGGACAAATAAATAAATTATATATATATATATATATATATATATATATATATATATATATATATATATATATATATATATATATAAAAATAGGATGCAATCATATGTAAATCATGTGAACCATGTTTTTAAAGCCAAATCCTACAAAGACAACATATCAAAAGTTGAAACTGGGAAATATATATGCCCATATTTAATTTGATAGCAGGAACATGTTCCAAAAAAGTTGGGACGGGGGCCTGTTTACCACTGTGTTTCATTGCCTCTTCTTTTGGAGACACTGCTGTAGTTTTGAAAGTGAAATGTTTTACATTCTTGTTTGATTCAGGATTTCAGCTGCTCAACAGTTCAGGGGCTCATTTCTCATATTTTTCATTTCACAATGCGCCAAATGTTATCACTTGTGACCGGTCTGGACTGCAGGCAGGTCAGTTTAGTACCTGGACTCTTTTAATACAGAGCAGTGCTGTTGTAATACATGCAGAATGTAGTTTGGCATCATCTTACTGAAATATTCACGGCCTTCCCTGGAAAAGAAGCATTCCTGGATCCTGTTTATATACAGTTTCTTTGTGTTTTAGAGTTTTAATTAGTATTTGTGGATGCAGATGTTTTCACAGACAGTGGTTTCCACTACAGAACCATGTCTGTTTTTAATGCAGTGCCATCTGAGGGCCCAAAGATCACAGCCAGCAAATACTGGTTTTCAGCCTCGTCCCTTGCATGCAGACATTTCATTACAGTTATTCTGTACCGTAGACGATGAAAAGCGAAAGTTCTTTGC
Source organism: Pygocentrus nattereri (assembly GCF_015220715.1). Lineage (NCBI taxonomy): Eukaryota > Metazoa > Chordata > Actinopteri > Characiformes > Serrasalmidae > Pygocentrus > Pygocentrus nattereri. Next base: position 25,182,813 of record NC_051238.1, on the reverse strand, counting down.
TATTTTATGTTGAGAAACGTTCTTCTTGACTTGTTGCTCTATTTGATCGTACAGTTTTTCACAGAGTGGTGAACCACTCCTCATCTTTACTTCTGAAAGACTCGGCCTCTCTGAGATGCCCTTTTTATACCCAGTCATGTTACTGACCTGTAACCAATTAACCACCAGGTGTTTTTTAGCATTGCACAACTTAAGCAGTCTTTTGTTGCCCTGTCCCAACATTTTTGGAACGTGTTGTTGGCATCAAATTCAAACTGGACAAAGATTTTTTTCAAAAACAGCAAAACTTCTCAGTTTCAACATTTGATATGTTGTCTTTATACTATTTTCAATACAATATATGATTTAAATGATTTGCATATTACTGGCAACCTGTCCAGGGTGTATCCTGCCTTTCGCCCGATGACCGCTGGGATAGGCTCCAGCACCCCCCGTGACCCTGACGGAGAAGCGGCTTAGAAAATGAATGGATGGATGGATGGATTTGCATATTGTTGCGTTTTTATTTTTATTTACATTTTCTGTTTACATATATGTTAGAATGCAGGTTTCTCTCATTGTTTACTTCACTCACACTGTGTTAAAACTAAACAGGTTTATCAGCTCGTTATAAGCTTTAAAAGTCTGTATTACAGCAACGAAAAACACTGAGTGAAGTTACCTTAATGGTACAAAAACAGTCTTTCAGGTGACTCTTGAGAAACGCGTCAGCTGTCAAAAAGTGCAGTTTACATTTTTAACGGAAAAACAAAAAATGAACCACAAGCACTTTTTAGTGGTGCCCCCATCACCTCTATTGATGAGGAAGAACTTAACTGAGGAGTTTACTGTCACTGTTTTCATTTTGTTATACGTTGGATTTACGTTATTCAAGAATAATTTGAATGTAATGGTGTAATTTCATAACTAATTTTCTGATTTATGCTATATAGACAAGCTTCAGACTGCATCTTTGTTTTCTGTCTGTCTTTTGTCAAAAAAGACAAAAATCTTAAATCTTAAAAAGATTTTTAAAAATCTTAATCTTAAAAAAGATCACATTTCATCAAATTCAAATCATAATAAATCCTCTTCTACTAAAGAAGGTAGATGTGGTATGGATTCAAAAATTAGAATTAAAAGAAGCTTTCAACAGAGTTTCTTCAGGTATTTCAGGGGATCTAGGAATGAGAAATGACATCAACTTTTCCAAATGATTGTTTTGCCAGTCATAAGGAAAGGTTCAGCAGTATAAAGCAGCAGAAAAGGCCTTGCTTTGCCTGAGCATTAAACACGAGCACCACAGCTGTTTTTTTTGTTTTTTTTCCTTTTACTGTGCCCCACTTTCTCTCACCCGCATGCACACCACTGCTTGGACACTGAATTCATAGGTTGCATTACCTCAGCTGTTTTTCTTCAGCTTTACTGCCATCAGTCAGATTTTGCCTTTGGAAATGTCTTTGGAAAAGCAAAATTCCTTCTCAGGCAGTTCTTACCAGTCTGCAGTGGTGCTCAGCATGCATTTTTCTCCACGTCAAATAAATAGACAGCAGATGTCATACTAGACAGAAATCTCCTAAAGCACAGCATTAATCCTCCCAAGCCGAGACTGAAGAAGGTTAATGCCCAGTTTTGACAGGAATGCTGATTAAGTACTAAATCTGGACATTATGTAGCCGGATGTTTGCATCTGTACTTGAAGAGGAGACTATTTGGGATGCTTGTTTTATGATTTATGGACAAGCCCTTGCGGGCAGACTCAATAGCAGAAGCGTTGGTTAACATTCCTGCAATGTTTAAATGGCATTTGAAAAGCTTGAGGAATGCTGATGATGAATTACGTTGGTTGGGAGTCAAACCTCTCATAGTCATTAAGAGTTTATGTCTGGATCTGATCAAAACCAAGGATGGCATATTGGAGGCATGTGATATATTAAGAAACAAATATGGAAAATATGCATATTTGCCCCCGTGACCCTGATGGAGAAGCGGCTTAGAAAATGGATGGATGGATGGATGGATGGATGGATGGATGGATGGATGCATATTTGCCCCCGCGACCCTGACGGAGAAGCGGCTTAGAAAATGGATGGATGGATGGATGGATGGATGCATATTTGCCCCCGCGACCCTGACGGAGAAGCGGCTTAGAAAATGGATGGATGGATGGATGCATATTTGCCCCCGCGACCCTGACGGAGAAGCGGCTTAGAAAATGGATGGATGGATGGATGGATGGATGGATGGATGCATATTTGCCGGTTTATTCATTCAGTGGTTTGTTTAACACTGTGGTAAGTTAACACTCACATGAAATACAGTACTCCTCCGCATTGAGAGGAGCCAGCTGAGGTGGTTCAGGCATCTGATCCGGATGCCCCCTGGACGCCTCCCGGTGGGGGTGTTCCAGGCACGGCCTACCGGGCAAGACCCCGCGGTCGTCCTAGGACCCGCTGCAGGGATTACATCTCCAAGTTGGCCTGGGAGCGGCTTGGGGTCCCCGGGAATGAGCTGGAGGAAGTTGCGGGGGACAGGATCATCTGGGATTCTATGCTCTCCCAACTGCTACCGCGACTCTATCTGGACTAGCGGTCAGCGATGATGATGATGATGATGAAATACAGTCCATTGTCTTGGGCCTGAGATGAGTTTTGAATTGTGTGCCACACAACTGTTAAATCATCACTGGCAGTTTTTCTCTGGCTTTGCACAAACATCTGTTCAAACCGCCGTGGATCACTGCGTAGGTTCGGCCTCATGCGTGGTTCCTGGATGTTCATTGAGTTTAGCAGGGCGAATGGGTTTCAAAAGGCCTGTGATGTGAGCCACTAATTTAAAGAATGGCTGTTAACATTTTGAAAGAATGAATTTTTAGACTTGTAGCTGAAGGCCACAACTACACTCTTAAAAAGATGGTTCTTCAAGGGTTTTAGTAAAAGAAATGATATAGAACCATTTCATACTTAAATGGTTCGTCAGACTGATGGAGAATGAGTTGTGTATGGCTCTGTATAGAACATTTTTGAGAATGGTTGTAGATCGCATCAAAAAGAGTTCTTTTATTATTACAAGCTTGGATATTTGTATTGCTTTCTGGTGTCAACCAGAGGACCATGGCTTCCCCTTTGGAGTTCTTGCCAGTCTTGCCTTTGGCTTGCTCACCGGGGCCTTGGACCAAATTTTTTTCTGTAAAGCTGCTTTGTGACGATGCCTGTTATAAAAAGCACGATATGAATAAACTTTGACTTGACCTGACATCGTAATAATAGCCGAACCCTTTTTGGTGCTATTTAGAACCATGTACACAGCACATTCTCCATCAATCTGAAGAACCATTTCACCATGCAAAGAAACATTTAAGCATTAAATGCTTCCATATAGAACTCATGGGTCTAAACAGAATCATTTCTTTTACTAAAGAACATCTTTTTTAGTGTGTACAAGATTGCATTTATGCTTTTAACATGTGGTAAAGATACAATAGTATTCAGAAGTTTGGGGTGTATTTTCAGTATAAATGTTGCAGATAAATGATCTATAATGATTTACTACATACTACAGTATGACTTCAAAGATTCGCAAGGCAGATGACTCATCAAGGAATTCAATAATTACAGTATATTATTTAGCATTTAATGTCTTTCTGTGTTCTAAAAAATCTTGGAAATGTTGAATAAAACATCATGATAGACCTTCTGGTCTCTAGCTTAGAGTATTTCAGTAAAATGTATTTTTAAGTTTATTTTTAAGTTATTACTTCTTTTAGTTTTAGTAGAAACAACAATATGAACAAAGGCTGAACTTAATCTTCCATTAGATTCAGACCCAGCACTGACATGCTTACAGGTCCGTTTTACGAACATCGAATATCAGACGGTGTTACTTACACATCCATCCATCCATCCATCCATTTTCTAAGCCGCTTCTCCGTCAGGGTCACGGGGGGTGCAGGAGCCTATCCCAGCAGTCTTCGGGCGGAAGGCAGGATACACCCTGGACAGGTCGCCAGTCCATCGCAGGGCAGACAGACAGACACAGACAGTCACTCACACCCAGGGGCAGTGTAGCATGTCCAACTGGCCTGACTGCATGTCTTTGGACTGTGGGAGGAAACCGGAGAACCTGAAGGAAACCCACACAGACACGGGGAGAACATGCAAACTCCACACAGAGAGGACCCCGGTCACCCAGCCGGGGAATTGAACCCAGACCCTCCTTGCTGTGAGGCGACAGCGCTACCCACCACGCCACCGTGCCGCCCCCATACTTATGCGTATCTCATGCAAATCCATTTAATCCAGTCCATATTTTGGTAAATTAAGGCCCATTTCTCCAGGATTCTGTAAAGCATTCCATCATCAGTTGCAACCTTAACATAGGTTTTTCTGAGTTTCAACCCATTATAAACTGTTGAAGTTATTCCTGAATGAAATAACAGTGTTTATTAATATGATAAGTGCTTCCAGACTTTTAAACATTGGTGTAAAAATGGTGAACATTTAAATGATGAAATGTTAATGTGGTAATATTCTGTCAGATTTCAGAGAACTTCCACTGTGATGTGAACTCGGACCAAATGAAGACCTTCCTGCGTTCTCACACCCCTCACATCGAATCCTCCACACAGGCCAAGGCCGCTATTTTCTCCATCTCCTGCCCCTCTCCAGACATCTATCTGGTCATTAAGGTAAATCCACGACATCTCCTCTTACCTTCAGCAGTACAGGTGAAGAAGCTGCCTCCTACATGCTGCATAACAGCTTCACTCAAAAAGGAATAGTTTGGCTAACATTCTCAGTTGTCTTCAAGCCATACGACATGTTTGGTGTTTCCTGCTTTAATCCAATGCTAAACTAACGTCCAATCACATTTGCACCCTATCACTTGTTTTTGCGTGTCATCTTGCCCCTTGGAACTGGGTTACAGGGAGTAGTGGTTAAAATATTCCCTTATGAAATGGGACAAATCCCCTTGAAAAGGAACGTTACTTCATTAACAGGCTACTAGCGGTGCTCTGTCGGTGACCCTGCCAGTCTGCAGTGACAGCAGAAGTAGCAGTAAAGTTCAGCAACCTTAAAGTTGGTCCTAGTTAAATTTTTGGAATCATATACCTTCAAAGAGCGGGATGCGACAATTATTTAATATCGCCTACCCCTAATTCTTCAGTGATATGAAGCTCAAGTGAAGCTATTCGCCAGCTTCTTGTTTGAATTTTTCAGTTCCACCTTAAATGGTGCAGCAGTTACATTCTGGCAAAATTAGGGACACCCTACCCCTGAGTGTGAACACACAAAACAGAGTGGTAAGGGCTAAGTGGTAGGGGGCAAGGGGTAAAATGGATTGGACCTACGTCAACTTCATTTGTCAGTATGCTGCTTCTAAAGCTGCTCCCCGATGAAAAGGGCTCTAAAACAGAATAAGCTGGGTAGAAACGATCGCAGATGATGTTCAAGATCTTAGAGGCAAGACGTCTGCCTCTCCTCACAGCTTAGTCTGCCATAACATGTTGTAATAGAAAAAGTATTCTGAGTTGAGCTGCTAGTGAGCAATGATGGGAGAAAGGGGAGGGGTGAGAATCCCCTGCTGGGGGAACAATTAACACCTCTCCGTGGAGACGACCATGCCGAGATAAAACAGGCAGCAAAACTGTGGCTTTCTTCAAATAATAAAATTGTACATCTGCCACAATAAAAAAAAATATTTAAACACAATATAAACATTTTAACAACTATATTTTTATATGCAGATATTTTGCTGAACAGTTTCTTAAACGTAGAGAAAGCTGTGAGATTTACTTTGGGTGTCTACAGGTTGTGCCTGTGCAGTAGTTTGAAGTCATTGCCTTAAATGTCTTCATTTACAAAAATAAAGTTAAAAATTAGGGGGGCAGTCATGGGCTGGAGGTGAGGGATCTGGCCCTGCGACCGGAAGGTTGCCGGTTCGATCCCCAGGGCCGACAGTCCATGACTGACGTGTCCTTGAGCAAGACACCTAACCCCCAACTGCTCCCCGGGCGCCGTGGATAGGGCTGCCCACCGCTCTGGGCAAGTGTGCTCACTGCCCCCTAGTGTGTGTGTTTACTGGTGTGTATGTGGTGTTTCACTTCACGGATGGGTTAAATGCGGAGGTGGAATTTCCCCGTTTGTGGGATCAAAACGGTATCACTTAACTTAAAGAATAATGAAATCAGTCTAAGAATTCATGATGATGATGACGACGCTATCTGTGTGTGTTTTTGTGTTAGATCGAGAAAGTCCTGCAGCAGGGGGAAATCGGAGAATGTGCTGAGCCCTACTCGGTGATGAAGGAGAGCGACACTGCGAAGGTGATAACAATGAGAACAGTCAGATCAGAAGAACACAACGCACTACATACTTTGCCTCTTTAAATGCTTCTTACGTCTGATCTCTTCTGTTGTAGAACAAAGATAAGCTGGAGAAGCTGAGGAATCAGGCTGAGGGTTTCTGTCAGAGGCTTGGTCAGTACCGCATGCCCTTCGCCTTCGCTGTAGTCAACATCACGAGCGTGATCAGCTCAGCCACACTGGAGCGAGACATGACTGACTCAGACAGCATCAATGGTATGAATGGACCACAGGCCTTGGCTTAAATAAAACCAACGTTTGCTTTTGTTGATGGATGTTTCTCCTAGCAGACTGCATGAAAGAGTCTGATGAATGGAAGGGAAGAAGTTATTTATGTAAGAGCTTTTTTAGGCAATGTCAGTCAAAGAAGTCAGTCATAGATTCATTAGTACTGTAGCAGACAGCAGGACACAAGGCAATGCAGAAAAAGATGAATATTATTTTAACAGCCAACACGTTTCTGTTGTAGACGTTTCTTGCACCTGCCATTTTTAAACAATTCAGCTGAAGGCAGAGTGAGTGCGAATGGTGTGACGAACCCTAAAGGCGGAGTTCATTGTAATAGATAGAGCTGCAAACATTTGCCAAAAAAGTCTGTTAAATCAATGCAAAAAAAACAATACATTCTGTAAAGTTCTCTGTTGTTTCAACCAGAGGAGTTTCTAACCTAAATGCAGGAAAATATGTTCATAAATAATAAATATGATTAGTGAAAAGAGGCTTGTTGAGTTTGGTAAATTCATTTTTGATCACAAAATAGAGTGTGTGTTCACTTATTTTCAAAAAAATCTAGAAAATGTCATTTGACCAGGGGTGCAGAAACTTTTTGATGAATCTCTGCATTAAAAAATGACTTCTTTGAATTTAAACAGGGAGGTATGGACTTCTCTCACTGTTTCTTTTAGAAGGCTTGTAACACTGTATTACAACTAACCCTGCTGTGGGGAGGCTGTACTGCAGCCTGAATAGCTCTTGATGTGAGTTGTTTACTTGCTGTAAAACAGCACAAAATCATATAGGTGAGGATCCTTGGACTTCCAAAGACATTTAATGTTATTTTAAAAAGTCAATGTCACAAAATAGAATGAATAGAATAGAATAGAATAGAATAGAATAGAATGCCTTTATTGTCACTATACACAGTACAATGAGATTAAGAGCCACTCCATCTCAGTGCAAACACACAATGTAAACAAATGACACGGAATAGAATGGGGAGGGGTTGTGCACAGTTCTATGCGTTTGTATATATATGTATATGAAATAAATATAAATATAGAAACAAAATAAAAACTATGTTTTTTACAAGATATAAATATGGAGATATTTACAGCTGTATTGTATGTACAATAAATATTGCACATTGCTAAGTATTGCACATATTCCTGTATAATGTACATACATGTACAGTATGATTGCACATTTCCGTATGCAGAGTATTGCACAGTAGCTGGTAATGGAGTCTGGGAATAGACTGGTATGTAGGTGGTGATGGAAGTCTGGGGATAGACTATCAGTGCATCTGTGAGTTGAGAAGTGTTATTGCTTTTGGGAAAAAACTGTACTTAAGTTTATGGCAAAGGTTTATGTCACGAAAACAGAGCAAGTCTTATATATAAGTCTTAAATATTTGCCCGATTGCTGTTCAAATTTGCAAAAGACGTTGTGATCGTAATACATTCATAAACCATCCATTATACATTTCACGCCACTCCACCCTCCCTAATAGGTAGTTATACAGCATTCTTCATTGCTGGGTCATTTTATTTATTTGTAGGGTCTGTATTGAGAGTGCATTTTGTGTTTCGATTAGGCAAGAGCAGTTTGGAGAAGAAGGCTTACCTGCCCAGGCGCAACTCGGAGCGATTCAGCATCCTGGAGGACCAGTTCAACCTGTCAGGCGCCAAAACCATATCTGTTACAAACTTCTTTAAACAGGTGAGTGCTGAACGAGAATTTTTGCTTCTTTAGTTTTGCACTGGTGCCAGAAGGTTACTCCTTGTGTGGGTGGTGTTCATGTTTTTGTTTCTCGGTGGTCTAGTGGACCCACCGCATTATTGGTTTTGTAAGTCAATACAGCCATAACAAATTATGTAAAAGTACCAGATGTTTAAAATATCACAAATGTAGCATAGGGTTGTCCTTTAGCAGCCATAGCCAGTCAGCAGCCTGTTCATGTGGTCCAAGCTCACACACATGCACTGATATACAAACACATACACACACTAACAGCAGGCTACGTATGAGGAGAACAGAGTGAAGGGACCTAACACCCCCACGCGTTTATTCCCTGCCGGTTCACCACAACACCACATGTGGGATATACATGTGTAGGAGGTAGACAGTGTGAAGCCTTTACAGTGTGTTATTTTATATGTTCTTCACAGAAAATGAGGAAAGGCCAAGGAAACAGGTTGAAATGATAATAAATAAAAATTTTTCTTGTAGTAAACATTCAAAATGGGTCCCACAGATCCCAACACCACACAATGGTTAACGTAGCTAACAAGGAAAGGAATAATAATAATAATAATAATATAATAATAATAATCTTTATTTGTATAGCACCTTTCATACATACATGCAACTCAAAGTGCTTTACAGAATAAATAAAAAGAAAACAAAGATAAGCAAAACACATTAAAAGAAATAAAGATAGAAGGAAACAAAATAAAATAATGAAATAAAATGAAAAAGATAAAATGAAAAAGATAGAACAGACAAAAGTTTCTTAACTAAAAGCAGATCTAAACAGGAAGGTTTTAAGATTACTCTTGAAGCTGTACAGGGATGTAATGCCTCTTAGCTCCTCAGGAAGAGAGTTCCAAAGCTTTGGGCCATAGTGGCTAAAAGCACCCTCGCCAATCTTTAACCGGGTTTTAGGAATCACCAGTAGATTACTGTTTGAAGACCTGAGAGACCTGACAGGAACATATCTCACCATCATTTCACTGAGGTAAAGAGGAGCAAGACCATGAAGACATTTAAAAACCGTCACCAGAACCTTAAAATCTATTCTAAAACTGACAGGTAACCAGTGCAGTGAGTGGAGTGCAGGTGTAATATGATCTCTCTTTCTTCTGCGGGTCAAGAGCCTTGCAGCAGCATTCTGAACTCGCTGTAGGTGAGAGATAGAGCTCTTTGGGAGAGCAGATAAAACAGCGTTGCAATAATCTATCCTTGATGTGATAAATGCATGGACAAGTTTTTCACTATCAGCAGGAGAGAGCATATCTCGGACCTTAGCGATGTTTCTAAGGTGAAAATAAGCTGTCTTGCATGTAGTCATGATGTGTGATTTAAAGCTGAGCTCATTATCAAAAGTGTATGTACACCGTTTAACATTTGTCCACATTGCATGTATCACACACTGGATTCTGGCACTGTATGTCATAAAATGGACAACAGTATAAAGACTGTATTGCACCTAAGCCTGCCATGTGGAGGTTGTTTTTAGCGTGGTTAACTCTACTAATTAAAATTATACAGGTGTAAATTCTGTAGCTTCCCTACATGGGAAAACACTTATGATGAGCAAAATGACTTTTATGTTTTAAAAGCAGTCTTCATGGTGAATGTCTGATTACTGTCAAAATGTGCAGATAACATTGCTCTCTTAATAAAAGCGTTACTATTTTATTATAAATATGACTACAAGCATGTTAAACTTGAACCAGTTTAAAAGTAAGTTACATTTTTTTTCAACAAGTTCATTTGTGCCCTGCTCTCCTCTATAGCTAATTATAGAACATGCTGGGAATGCATAGCATGCAAAATTTAGACTTCTATAGTGCTGCTCCTGTTTTTAGCTATGCATTTTTATAGATAAAAGTGTGTTGTATGATATCAGAAAACAAATATGAAAGTCTCTTTGAGATTACTTAATTAACATAATGCCCTTTAGGCAAGTTATGGTGACCTGCACATGTAGTTTGCCAATTGGTGTACATAGGCTCCCATTGCTTATTATCTACATTAGCCTCATCGCGGCAGTGCAAAACTAAAGAAGCAGAATTCAGGCACTGAGCATGTCTAGGCTGATTGACTACATTGGGAATAAGGGAAAAAAATAGTAAATTAGATTTTATGCAAAGCTGTCACTTTAAAACCCTTGCCATTGGACAAGCTACCTTTCTGAAGCGGTTAGGTGGTTAAATGTAGAAGTTTTTGGAGGTCTGGCTCCTGTTGAGCACCTTGAGACTATTCAGGGACACATTTTTCACATTTTGCAGATAACGTACAATATCTATGCTGGCACAGCTTACCTGGCCTTTGTCAGGCATTACCTTCTGTGAGGCACTTTGAATTCTCCACATTGCAGAGGAGTTATGCAACCTTGCACAGATAAAGAATCTTATTACTAACACACCAAAACATCTTTGAGTAGTTGTTAAGTAATGTTAAGTAATTGCGTCTGTTGGCTTATGCATCCACTGACATTACTTTGTTGCTGTTTTGTGTACAAGAAACTGTTAATTTGCTTTTTAATGTTTATTAAGATATTTCTTTGCTGATATAATGGAAGCGATACAGACTGGCCATGGTGTGTGTATGTTTTCAGGAAGGGGAGCGTCTCAGTGATGAAGACTTATTTAAGTTCCTGGCCGACAGCAAAAGGACATCCAACATCCAGCGACGGAGCAAGACAATAACAGGTGATGTCCACCTTCATACCCTCCACTAGATTCTCCCTCAGTAGGTCTTGTTTATACCTTGTAAAAATCTATGTCAAATATTTTCACTGTCAAGACAAAACCTCATATGTCTGAATTATTAGCTTTACTAGAAGGGCAAAAAAGGCTCTTAACTTTAATGTATATTAATGTAGTGAGATGTTTCTCCATCCATCCATCCATCCATCCATTATCTTCCGCTTCTCCGGGGTTCGGGTTGCGGGGGCAGCATCCTGAGCAATGAGGCCCAGACCTCCCTTTCCCCAGACACCTCCACTAGCTCCCCCAGGGGGATTCCTAGGCGCTCCCAGGCCAGCTGGGCGATATAGTCACGCCAGCGTGTCCTGGGTCGTCCCCGGGGTCTCCTCCCAGGTGGACTTGCCTGTGACACCTCCCGAGGGAGGCGTCCAGGAGGCATCCTAACCAGATGCCCGAACCACCTCAGCTGGCTCCTCTCGACGTGAAGAAGCAGCGGTTCTACTCCGAGTCCCTCCCGGATGACCGAACTTCTCACCCTATCTCTAAGGGAGAGTCCAGACATCCTGCGGAGGAAACTCATTTCGGCCGCTTGTATTCGCGATCTCGTTCTTTCGGTCATTACCCAAAGCTCATGACCATAGGTGAGGGTGGGAACATAGATCGACTGGTAAATCGAGAGCCTTGCCTTATGGCTCAGCTCTTTCTTTACCACAACAGACCGGTAAAGAGCCCGCATCACTGCTGACCCAGCACCAGTGAGATGTTTCTGTCTATTTGTTTATACAGTACTGTGCAAAAGTCAGAAACCACCCTTTTTATTTGTTTAACTTCTAGTCAAAACAACCATTAAGTTTGAGCCATTCATTGTTTAGTCTCAGAAAAATACAGGAAACATATTTAACTGTCAATTCCACAAATGTCTTCAACACAAAATACAGGGTGAGTCAAAAGTCACAGGGCACATTTTATTTTATTATCGACTTTTATCTCTGGGGTCATCTCAAACAAATTGTCTATGCTCAGAAAATCCGCAACAAACACCACCTTCAGCACCGCATCGTGGAGGCTGGTGACAGCATTTCCCCAGAGAGTCTCATGCGGGTTTCATAACGATTGGCGCCTTCAAATCAAATCAAATCAAATCAAATTTATTTGTAGCGCTTTTTACAACGGATGTTGTTTTAACAAGAATGTAAAAAATGTAAAAATGTAAAAGCTTAAAAAACTTAAACCTCCCCCCGGTGGGCAAGCCAGGGGCAACAGTGGCAAGGAAAAACTCCCTCAGAACTGAGGAAGAAACCTTGGGAGGAACCAGGCTCACCAGGGGGGACCCGTCCTCCTCTGGTCAAACTACCTACAAGTGATTATTCTACTAATATTAATAGCAGTAATATTGGTATTAGGAATAGCTGGGAGTCCATGAGAACATCAGTGTAGGGTGGGCAGCTCGTCCAAGGCAGGTGGTGGTAGCTGGGGCGTGGGCAGCTGGTCTGAAGCGGGCAGCAGGAGGGCTCAGCAGTCGGTCGTCCTTCAGTGTCCAGCCGGACATGTGGGTGATTGTAAACTCGGAAAGAAAGCAGGGAGAGGGAATTAGTTTTATTCTGTCTGTTTGTACATAAACAGGGAATGTGAACATTTCCAGAGTCTGGCTAACGACTCCGACAGATCTGACTGTGACAGCTTAACTAACAGGAGAGAACCAGAAGGACACACAGACACGGCAGCACTCTGAGACAGTCTGACATCCCTCCGCTCCACCGTCCACAAACCTGAGTAACCGCGTGCGAGCAGCGGGACGACAGCACCAGCGTCTCAGTTTACTATAATTCCCTGTGTCCATGGACCCCTGGATCTGCTGCCTTTATCTAGGGGGAACATTAGCTGCCAAAAGCTGAACTGAACAGGAGAGTTTTCAGCCTAGTCTTAAAGATTGAGACTGTGTCTGAGTCCCGAACAGTTTCTGGAAGATCATTCCAGAGTTTGGGGGCTTTATAAGAAAAAAAAAAAAAAGCTGTGCATCACAGGCAACGTTCCCAGTTGTTGTTGCAGCTTTCTGCATTGATAACTTTTGAACCACAAGAGATATTGCAAATCCGATTGTGGCAATCAATTTCTGAGACAATTCCAGTCTTCTTTGATATGCTACATGACCACCTTCCCATTGGATAAAACTTGTGCTTGATCCAATATAAGATGGCAGCCATGTTCCAGACATAGCCTAAAAGATAGGCCCCTTCACCCATTACTTGCTGGGGTATTCAGATACGTCATTTTCCCTTTAGTTTCTGAAATAAAACGGTGTCCTGTGACTTTTGACTCACCGTGTACATAACATAAATTTGATCCGTATTTTATTTCTCTTTATTTGTGCACCTACTGTCACTTCAACTCTTCCATTCTTCTAATCTTAAAAACAATTTCCAGCTCCTCCCACAAAACATGATCCCAAAGCTCTTACTCACATTATTACCCTTCAAAGAGACACTAATGACCAAAAGAGGAGGATATTAGATATAATATCAGATATAAGATAATACACTTGCTTGAAGAAGGGGAGCATCAAACAAAAATGAATGAAAAAACAGTTTAAAACTACAACTGTTTAAAAAAAACAGTATAGGAGTAACGGGGAGCGAGGAGGTGGACGCATACGCTGAGATAAGCGACTGTTATTATGGGCAAATCCAGGGTCATGGTCAAAACGGTCCAGGTTCAAACAGCCAATACGGAGAGCAGGAGGGATAGACGTGACAAAATGAACACAGAACCTCAAACAAGAACCAAACACAAGAATACAATACACCCAACACGTCAGAACAGGCTTAGAAACAGTTCAAACATCAAAGACCAGCCAAGACAGCAGGGATGATGAGGGACAATCAGGGGCGGAGCCACAAAACAAGGGGCCGGACTAAAACCAAAACAAAGAAAACATGAACTAGACCAAAACAACACACGAACACATGGACAGGACTGGGCGGGGCAATCGTGACAATAGGTCTAAAACAGGGGTTTCAAACTCAACCAGGGGCCACGTTTAAAAATCTCATCAAATCTGTGGGGCAGGGACAAAAAATGTTTTATTTAATTTTTAATTAATGCTGTGCTATAACCTGAACTGGCCATTATTTATTTAAAATAAACAAAAACCTCAACAGTAAAATAGACTTGTACTAGACTTTGAAATATTACATGGACACTTAAAATATTAAAAACTTAAATGTCCCCAGGAGTCTTTTAAACCTACCTCTCTGCTTGAACTAGACACCAAGTTCATTAAGACTTGGGCTCAATTTCTAAGCTAACATTAGTAGTTTATCTCGGTTGAACTGCCGCTGAAATGCAGCTGGTGTGTTTGGTGATTTGACTGGTGTGGAATTGATGAGATCTATTTGGATGTTGAGGCTGCTGTCTAATGTCCTTGTTAGATTTATATTTTCTGGCACTGAAAAATGAATTTAATTGTGATAAAATTGAATTTAATAAAAATGTCATTTTGACTGGACATTAAATACAGGGAAAGGTGGTCTCGGATAATTGTGGGATAGCCTTCATGCTTAGAATATTTTGCCTTGCAGGGTGTCTCAAGCTGGAGGTGACCCCGTCTCCAGAAACAATGATGCCATGTCTGTCTCCGGAGCTCATCCCCATAAAACCAGCCTCAGACAAAAATGTGAGGCCTATCAAAGAGGTGCTCGAATTTCCTGCCAGCGATGTCTACGTTCCTCACAGCATATACAGGTCGGTTCACACGCATATACCTCCAAAAGTCTGCATACACCTTTTTAAGACTTTCCTGTATGCTCACTGCACTGGCAGACGGCGAACGTGAAAGGACTCACTGTCACGTCATTAACCTTGGCTTGCGTCCTCCTATTATGCCCCAAGTAAATGTGTCGGTTCGGTTTAATTAAGTAGATGTAGTGTCTGGATCTCTACCAAGTGTCCAGATGACTCAACTGATATCATTTGTCACTGCAAAACATAACCCCTGAGCTCTGGACTCTGAGAACTGTAGGTTATTTCAGGACTTGGTTAATTGTGGGTGTTAAGCGCCATCTAGTGATGTGTTATTGTAGCGCAGCAGTGGTTAAGTGACCTTGCTCAAATGAGGAATCCTATAATTGATTACTTAAGGTTAATATGTGCCGAGCGTCCACTAACATGTCCTCTGTCACTGTTTTGTTTGCAGAAACCTGCTGTATGTATATCCTCAGAGACTGATCATTAGTAATCGCTTGACATCTGCCAGGAACATTACCATAAAGATCCAGTTTATGAGTGGAGAGGACGCCAGCTGTGCAATGCCTGTAAGTACGCCACCCACACTGAGCCTCTTGACCTTACTGAGGTCTAGCGGCAGGGGCAGTCGCTATCTCTTTGAGTCAGCATGTGCCAAAGCAAAGTCCTTCCTGGCAATAACCCAAGCAGTTGTTTCCAGTCATACAGGACCAGGCTCTTATCAAAATCTGACAAAAACCGCATAAATGGTTTGTTAATTTTGGCTCAGATAATGCACAAAAATTAGGGCTTTCTGGCGACCGACTACTTATATACATATCTCCACAATGAGGGGGAGCTTTTCCTGCTTCCAGAGTCACTGCCTGCCACCTGTTGGTCCAGAGGCCTATTGCCTGGTCCCTCTGGCCACAGCATTTCACAATTTGACCACTTAAAATCCTGCTGTCCGAGTCGTCACTTGCCTTGGAGCTTTTTAGTGTTCTCACTTCTCTTTAAACCTACTTGATTGGTCAGACACTGTACTAATGGCATGAAATCAGATTTTATAGGAATTTGTTAACTGTAACCATTGTGATAGCTAATGTCATGATATGGTAACTGTGGTGGTCTCCCCTGCTGGGCCTGGTGTTCTGGATGCTGTTCCATTGGCTGACGTTTCTTATTATCACTCCGTGAAATAATATCTCCTATAAAACAAAGTGTTAAATAAGCAGCGAAAGGTTATCACTGCAGAAGCTAAGCGGTACCTAGTGACATAACCTAGATCGGATGACATCAAGGTGGACCAAATCATTTGGGGGGGACCGCCACAACTACCACAACAGCAGTGTTCTTATTAATGTTAATTTTTTTAAAGGAAATGTTTATTTTTTTCAATTGCAAATACAGTAAATTTTAGATAAACATGTTTCCATTTTTGTGGTCACATTTTAAAATTTTGTCCACAAGATTAATTAGCTTGGTGACTAGAGTGACCAGGCCACAAGATTCATTGGCTTGGTGACCCGAGTGGCCAGTGCAGATTTTCACATCTATCTGCCCTCGGTTGGGTCTTGCACATAGATTTCCAGACCTGTCCATCTGCATGTCATCTGGACCATGGTCATCTGGACCATGGTCATCTGGACCATGGTCATCTGGACCATACTATATAAGATTATATAAAGTGAGAGCATTTAAAAAAAAAAAAAACAGTTCAGCTTAATTTGTGATTGTCTCTCTATAAAGGTCATATTTGGGAAAGCAAGTGGTCCAGAGTTCGTATCAGAAATCTGCACCCCAGTCACGTACCACAACAGGTAAGACCATCTTTACTTCTGATCTAAGCTTCACTTTTTGATTTAGCTGGGATTTTGAAATTCTTCAAAAAATGTCTCCTTTTTTTAAAGGATAATTTTTCCCAATTTTAAATTATTTTTATATTTTTCTGCATGATTCAGTTGTCGAGCTGTAAGAAAACCTATTAAAAGTTATGATATGAAATGGTTTACTGTAAACCAAACCAGCGTTTTCTTTACAGTGGTGGTGATGGGAACCAGGGGTCATGATGTCTGCAACCCAAATATAGCCATTTTATTTACTGTCCAAAATAACTAGAAAACCTGCTTGTGTCTTCTGAGGTTTTATCTGTAATGTTGATAATAGTAAAATAAAGGCTATTTTGCTTCTCAGCACATTGCATGTATCATAAATGCCTGTATTTTTTAAAATATGTTTAATGCCAAAAGCTTTAACATAATAACTCTCTGGGAGGGAGAAGTCTGGTTCCCATCACCTCCACTGTGAGCAATTTGGACTGGGCAAGTTTCTCTAGAACAGAGCACGTCACGTCCCTTCGTGGAATTGGAGGTGTTGTGTTTATTACACGTTAGGATCCAACACAGGACATTAGTCATTTTGGTTAATTATATGACTTATTCTTTTAAAATGTTTTTTTTTTTTTTAATTTGTTACCTTTTATTTTTTTACTTTATTAAAAATCTCTCAGTCTCTCAAGTTGCTGTAACATTTTCGATTTTATTTTGTGAACAGCAGACAAAGTGCAGTATAAATATAGTTTATTTTTATTTCTATTATCATTATGACTCACGTATGTCTGGCATGCAGGTCTCCAGATTTCTATGAGGAGGTGAAGATCCGGCTGCCAGCGAGACTGACTGAGAGGCACCACCTGCTCTTCTCCTTCTTCCACATCAGCTGCCAGCAGAAGCAGAACCAGAGCGGCAGTGTGGAGACCCTCATCGGATACTCAGTGAGTCTCTCGGCAGCACTGTGACCTTAGTTTACAGCATCCACTCCCTTTACTGCGAATGCACTTGGGGAAAAAAGGAATTAGTCTTAGGCTGAATTCAATAGTGGGAATTTCCTCACCATATCAGTGAAGACTTGTTTGGTATCCAAATTTTGCTTCTTTGTTATAATGAAAGCTTATGTGCACCACTTTATGTCATGCTTAATGTATTTACATATGTCTTAATCATCAAACGCGTACCTTAAATTAGGTTATTACGCAAACTCAATTAGACTTGCTTATGTGGTTTCTGTATAACAAAACAATGGACCAAATTCAGGCTTCAGGATGGTTGCTGTTTTAGCTATATGACATACCTTTGTCCATTTAAATAAAGTACAGTGTGATTTACAGAATGCCAAATAAAGACGCTCACTGAAGCTTCTGTTACATGTTAGCTTCATTACCGTTGTAGCTCCAGGGCAAAAGAAGCAGACTTCGGACACCGCTATGCCTTGGTTAATTGTAGGGGGAAAATTTTACAAAATAAATTAATGAAAAGAACTTTAATCTAGTAAATACAGCTTTGTGGTGCATATGACTAGCACATATACACTCACTGGCCACTTTATTAGGCAAAGGGTTGGACCCCCTTTTGTCTTCAGAACTGTCTTAATTCTACGGGCCACACTTTCAACAAGGTGTTGGAAACGTTCCTCAGAGATTCTGGTTGGTTATTTGAGTTCCTGCTGCCTTTCTATCATCTGGAACCAGTCTGCCCATTCTCCTCTGACCTCTCACATCAACAAGGCATTTTCGTCCACACAACTGACCGCTCACTGGATATTTCCTCTTTTCGGACCGTTCTCTGTAAACCCTAGAGATGGTTGTGTGTGAAAATCCCAGCAGATCAGCAGTTTCTGAAATACTCAGACCAGCCCGTCTGGCACCAACAACCACGCCACGTTCAAAGCCCCTTAAATCCCCTTTCTTCCCCGTTCTGATGCTCGGCCTGCACTTCAGCAAGTTGTCTTGACCACCTCTACATGCCTGAATGCAGTGAGTTGCGGCCGTGTGATTGGCTGATTAGATATTTACCTAATAGGTACCTAATAAAGTGGCCAGTGAGTGTACAAACATTTATTTGCTTAACACTTTATTCAAATGCCAGAGTAATTGGCTGCTTGTAACTGAGTGCTTTGATGTGTTTCGCCTGCAGTGGTTACCCATCCTGAGCAATGAAAGGCTGCAGATGGGACAGTACTGTCTGCCCATCGCTCTGGAGCGTCTTCCCGTGAACTATTCAATGCATTCTCCTGAGGTAGAGTATGCCAAATCTCTACTGGCATGAGATCCGTTGGATAAGCTCAGTTGTTTCATTGCTGTAATGCACCTGAACGAAATATCCTGTTCAACAGTAGTTTACAATACAGTTACACACGACAGTTTATTTTTACATTTATATTTATTCACTCACAGTCACAAAGAATTGCTCTCACTGCTCATACAGTCAGGCCCTTATATATTTGGACATAGACAAACGTTTGTTTGACCTCTGATTCTTTATGCAGAAAATGCCCACCCAGGTGCCCCCAGTCAAGTGGATGGACAGTCATAAGGGTCTGTTCAGTTTGGAGGTTCAAGCTGTGTCTTCAGTTCATATACAGGTCTGTAAAACACACACACACACACACACACACACACACACACACACATACACATACGTCCTCTCATAGAAATATGAAATATTTACAGAAAAAAAGTGAAAAGCCTGTTCTGTATTTACATACACCATTGTGCTTTGTGGCAGGACACTCATCTGGAGCGATTCTTCACTCTGTGCCATGCTCTGGAAGGAAAGCCCACCTTCCCTATCCGTGTTCGGGATGAGAAGCTGACAGAGAATAAGCTGGAGCATGAGCTGAAGCTCAGCATTATATCTCTGTCCTCTTCGGCGCTCGAACCACTTGTTCTCTTCCTCCACCTTGTCCTGGACAAGCTCTTCCGCCTCATCATGCAGCCCATGGTTATCGCTGGCCAGACAGGTAAGCAGTTTTGATTTTATAGTAAATAATGAGACTTAATGTATATATTATATCTGGTGTACATGTAATTTGTGTCCTACATTTTCATGTGTTTTCTTTTCCCCCTGAGATCCACTTGTGTGGATGTTTGTGTGGATTTATGTAGCAAAAACAAAAGTTTTATATCATCAATCTTCAGTCTGTCTTTATTCCTTAGAATTAATAAAGCTATTTTGTTACTGTGCCTTAAAGACTGATGTATGTAAATGACCTCTGTTGTGACTGGTTGCCCTGTTTTATACCTCATTTAAAAGCAGTCTAGGCTGAAAAACCTTGGGTTGAATGGGTGGGAATAAATAGATATTACCTTATTTTACTGTTTTTACAGTTTAGTTTCCATACATGGACTGTATAGACTGGACCGTGACCAGTATGTTTTGACAAATTTCGCATACTGCACCAAACTATTTATTCAAAAACTGAGGCATGATGTGGGCCCTTAAGATATAATTACCCTGCATG
Source organism: Pygocentrus nattereri (assembly GCF_015220715.1). Taxonomy (NCBI): domain Eukaryota; kingdom Metazoa; phylum Chordata; class Actinopteri; order Characiformes; family Serrasalmidae; genus Pygocentrus; species Pygocentrus nattereri. Next base: position 25,162,800 of record NC_051238.1, on the reverse strand, counting down.
CGCCTGGAGCTAAGAGAGAGCAAAACAGACCTGCATATAATTGATGTCTGAACAAAACCTTCTTCAAAACGTGACTTTACAAGAGGGAAAAAACAACATTTTTAGCTTTCAGTGTGAAAAAAGAACAAAATACACCAAAAATGAACAGACAAAGCTGTTCTGACAGTGATATTATGTGTTATCTGCCACACTCCTGGCTTCATCTTTAGGGACTTGGCGCTTCTGCATCTCCAGTGGGATATTTGTCAGCTATTCCTCTGGGAAACACCATCTTCAGTTATATTACTTAAACCCTTAGGGTGGTCATACTAGTGATTTGGGACACTTTCCGTCCTGTGATCAACGGATTATTCCATTCAAGTATCAGTTTATTGCCGTTTACTGTCTTGTGTCATGTCTTGTGGCGTGTTTATTTTTTAGCAAACTTGGCCCAAATAGCCTTCGAGTCCGTAGTGTCCGTCGTCAACAGCCTTCACAACAGTCAGGAGCTGGCCAAGGACCACCAGGGCAGGAACTGTCTCCTAGCAACCTACCTCTACTTTGTGTTCCGGTTGCCAGACACTCCCCTTGAAGTCTTCAGCACAGGTGCGACCATGACATCACCTTGGATTAGTACTGATGCAACACTCAGGCATCAAGGCGCAATCCTTGTTTATTTGTGTACTCAATTAGAGCAGATTTATGGTCAGAAAGCAAAGTCAAGCATGCTCTTTATTTAATAACTTGATGATCGTGAACTAATTATTAAATCCTAAACCATAATTCAGATGGAGATCAAAGCTAGAAAGGTGTACTTCTCTGCCTGATCAGGACTGTGCAGACATCTCAGAATGCATGGTTATTCGCTGTGGCAGTGTAAACAACCGTAATGCAGCAAGCGTTTTTATTTTTATTCATTTATTTATTTATTTGTTGTCTTTAAGCTTTAATTTTCTGGCAGTGGTCCAATATTGAATCTGTGAAAAAGTATGGATTACCAAGGTGAACTTTCATTCAAATGAGAGTGATCGCAGTAACCATGGTAATAACTGTTAATAGCCAGGGAAGGTAGGAGTTTAACCAGTCGTTTGCTAAAGTATTTTTACTTGCACACTCTGCCCAGCAGCTCAGACACCCAGTGACAACAAAGAGAGAAAAGGAACATGTCTATCAACAAGCGGCTCTCCAACATACCTATAGCCAGCTTGATGTCTGAATTTGGTCCACACATTTGTCCTATTCTTAACTATGATTTTTCACCAAACCTATTGCTTTTAGCAATGGGTTTTCTGGGAAGCTGTGCTGTTGTGCTCAGACTGTGTTTTGTTGTGCCGTTAGGCACAGGGCCGCATCAAGAAAGCAGGTACAGCACTATGGGCCGAGCCACAGCCACAGCCGTGGGCACCATGCTGCTGCAATCCCGCATCCGCTCCAGCAGCAATCCTGACATACCTGCTCCACACAGCGCAGAGGACGCTGAGGTTAAGAACATAATGGTTGGAAAGGTATTAACATACTCTTACAAATACACAGTTACGCGCTCCCACACTGTTTATTATCCCCGCCATAAACAAGCCTCTTTATTTTCCATACTTGAAAGCAGCAGCTACTCTTTACTTTGAGCATGACATCACAAATATCATGAGTGAAAAAATGATCCAAAATGATTTGGAAAATAATCTTGCTAGATTAACACGAATTGAAGGGTAAGAGGATTTTTGTTCTTCTCCTAAATGTTACCGTTTCAAAGAAAAGGAGGTTTTGTTATGACCATGATGATACATGGGCCATTCTGTTGAATTAGTTAGCTCCCATTGTTTTGAAGTAAATGTGCTCCAGTGTCTGATAATCAGAGTCTAACCTTAAAAATTGTCACTACTGAAACATGGATTTTCTGTGATTTAATGACAAATAATATGACTGTATGTGTATACAATTGTTGAAAGCTGAGTTCCTTGCTGAAAAGCAAAAACAGAACAGAGGCATGGCGGGTCACTAGCAAAACTGGCATATGTTGTATTATGGATGCTGGTTTGCTGGCCAACCAGCATGCCCTTACTGAGTGGCCAGCTAGACCGGCACAAGATCAGCAGAGGCCAGTGTAAATGAGCTTAAAGCTGTGTTTTTAAGCCAGCTTTGCTAATCATGCACTGGTCAGCTTTGTTGAGTTATGCTGAAAATGAGCTAGAACTGTCTACTGAAACAGTCTCTGCTGAAACGGTTTTTGGAAACGTTTCAGTACGGTTGTAATTGATTTGTAACAAAGTGGAATTACTCGTTTATTTTACTAAAATTAAGGGATAGGCTCATAACAGAAGAACAGGGTCACTCAAAGTGTTTTAATCTACAGTCTGAAATCAGTTAAAAGTCTGAAATGTGTTTTCAACTCTGACTTTGAGCCAGTAGAACGTAGAATGGTTAGAATTGGTAGGATGATCCATGATCCATTCTAATTCGCCTTTTCCATGTTTCAACCCACCTCAGGGCTTGAATCATCCTGGTAGCAGGATGTCCACTATTCTCGACGTTACCAACCACTCTCAGAGTTCCACTGGTAGCACACGGCCCTCAAACAGAAAGGTAACCGGTGATTTCTCATGTTTTTGTCTGGCCACTTGTGGTGCTTATTACAGGTTCGGGGACACTTGGCTTTTCCAAAATGTATTTGACCATTGACCATGTTTTCTTGGTCAGTCTGCAACTGTAGATCTTGCCATTATTCTTTGTAAAGTCAGTGCTCATCAGTGTTCAAAGCTGTCATGTATTTGTGCGACATTTAGAGCAAAATATACTCAGTATGTGCTTTTAACAATAGTTTGGACAATAAAACTGTCGAATCGTTATTAATCAAAGGCTGCTCTTTATAATTAGGCAGGCACTTTAGTGATAATTATGCCAAGTGTTGCAAAAATCCCCAAGTATTAGTAAATGCCTGCTTTCTGCTAACAGATCCTTTGCATGTATTTTTCCAATTGAACCCTTTTAAGGCAGACACTGACATGGCTACACCTGCCACTGAGACTTCTGTCCTTTCTTAATCACATGATTTCTCAATGCTGCTGTTAATTTGGTTTGTAAACAACTTGAATGCCTGAAATTCATAGATTATTCAGTTTGTGTCAGAAACTACCTTTTTGAACAAGAACATGCATGAATAGGATAATGTGCGTCTGAGACACGTAGCGTTTTTATTATTACACCGATTAAAGCTACACTAAGTAAGTTTGGGATAAGAGCTCAGTGTTCATCAGAATAATTTTGCATATTTTGAGACCAAAACATTCAGCCAGACCTTCTTTTCGAGCTTGAGCAATGGACATTATTACGCAAAGACGCACAACATGGTATAAAAAAACCTCAAAAGGTGACTTTTAAATAATTTTTAGGCCTTACCAGGCAACTCACAGCAGTGCGCGCACATATTTTAGTGTTTTTCCTCCTTCCACCTGCTTTAAAGAAACCAATGATGAGCACTTGGCAGTCCGACTTGCTCTCTGAATGGGCTTGTGCACTGCTCTGAGAAATCTCACTGTGTCAAACGATAAGATAAGTGTTGTGCATCTTTTATACAGTCATAGAAAACGCAGCATTCCCTCTGGCCAGTGTGCACATGCATATGTCGTAACTCCTCTAACAACAAATTTAAACGAGTTTATGGTCCAAAATGCTCAGCTCCATAGGGTTAATACAAAAGTAACAGTGAAAATCAACGGGTACCACTTTATAATAAGGCTACCCTTATGAACGGTTTATGAATGGTTTACAGTTTATTTATTGCTGGTTATTAATTAGGTCATAAACACCTTAAAATCATTAATAAGAAGTTCTTACACAGAACAGAGGTGACCTATTGCTTGTCAAATAGTAAGCCCACATTCATTTATGGTGCTAAAGCTCAGACTTTTCTGGTTACTTTCCTAGATTGTCTTCTACATCAGTCTGTGTTACATCTGTCAGCTTAATCAAATATTCATATTCATTAGAAACAACAGGTTACTGATGCCCTTGTAAATTACGTTTAACAGCTTATTAATGATTTTTAAGGTGTAAATGACCTGATTAGTAACCATTTATAAACCTATTACAAAGGCAGTCGTATTGTAAAGTAGTGCAAAAGAGCATTACACTGTAAAAAATTCATAATAAATTCAAAAGAAGACAATGTGTTTCACAGCCAGTGTATATAGCAGGTTATAATGTGAATCTGTGTGTGGATCTGTTGCAGCAATTTCATGAAGAGCTGGCTCTTCAGATGGTGGTCAGCACGAGCGTCTGCAGAGAGAATGTCTATAAATACTGCTGGTTCTTCTTTGAACTCCTGGTGAGAGCACAGCGGGGTTGATTGAATTGAGGGATTTAATGATCAGGTTAATGTAGCTTCATGAGAGCAATCAAGACAGAGCAATTATGAAAAGAGACACATGAATCACCTGGAGAGTCTCTTTTTTTTTCTTTAAATGTTGAGAGAAATCACAGTGGATTTCTCGTAATGGAACCTGCTATTTCTTTGGTTTTGGTTGAACGTTGAGATGTCTGTAGTTAATATTGTTATTTTTAATTTAATTTAATTTAATGGCTAATGATCACCTTTTCAGCTTGAGTTTATAAAGTGTGTTTGTGTGTAATCCAGGTAAAAAGCATGGCTCAGCATGTCACTCAGATGGAGAAACTTTCAGTGCCTCGCAAGAATCGCTTTTCTGACCGCTTCAAGGACGACATTACTACTATCGTTAATGTGGTAACAGCTGAGATTGGCACTATACTGGTGAAACAACAGAAGGTAGGATTTTAAACTGTTGTTGGTGCTGTAAACCTCGAATCCTTAACAGGAATTATTATTTAAAACACCAAACTTGAATTACTAAAACAAAAACTTCAATATTTTTATTAAAGTGTTTACAGCTTTTTAACTGTCATGTGTCATAATACAGTCATTTGTGTCGTTATTGCAGACAATATCTTAAGATGAGTTGATTTCATAATAAAATGAAGAATACAGTATTTTAGTGTGAAATATTAGTGTTAAGTATTGTGAAATCCTGTTTGACACAAGTAAGAAAAAAACAATAAAAAAACTAAATAAATGGAGATGAGGCCCATTTTAAGGAACAGTGTTACAAGAAGACGTCAGGTCATTTATAGTGTATACGGATGCATCGATATGGGAATTGTGGGCTGCTTAGAGATGCTGGTACATAAAGATTTATAGTGTAGACATTGTAAGTTCATCTGTCTGGATTATCATTACAGAGAGATGTATCCATTTTTTCTGTAGGGTTACTAAACCAGCAGCACCTAAAGAGCCTTCTGCTCTACTGGAGTTCAATAAACACATTATCAGTTTGAAATATCCGTTCAATGCTAATATATATATATATATATATATATATTTTTTTTTTTTTTTTTGGAAGGAAGAGTTCAGCAAAAAAATCTAATAGCTCACAGTAAGTCATTACTTATATTGTAATGAACAGGAGTGTCATTACCATTCAAGCACATGCCTCACCAGATATTTAAAGTGGGAGATACAAAGTTTGATTTAATGAAATTTTAAAATAATCCCCTCAAAGTCTTTGAACACATATTTTCTCTTTTTTCCGGGCGAAGGTCCGGATCCCCATGCTCCCTGCTCTAATTGTGCCCCACCCAGAATTTTGGCTTGCATGACGACCCTGGTTGTAAAGTGCTGGATATGGTTTGAGTGGGTTAAGAGAAGTTTGGAGGATGTATGTTTACAGAAACTGGGTGACTACTGAGCTCTGGTGTTTGTTAGGGGTGTTAGCCTTGTTGCTCCAGTTCCAAACTAAAGGAGAGAAATTTGGACTCCAAATTCTTGGCTGATCTGTAGAAAATTAGGTAAATTAGATTTTTCGCCAAACTCTTTCTTCAAGCAAATATCTGTCAATACTGATATGATTCCGATGTCACTGTTTATCCCTAACAGGCGAAGGTAAAATAGCAGTCCACGCAGCAATGTAAGACTAATAATAGTGCTTTTATTGTCATTTGTCTGGCAGGAGCTGGATCAGGCAGAAAAGGTGAACATTAGTCTGGCTTTCTTCATTTATGACCTGATGTCCCTCATGGACAGAGGCTTTGTCTTCAACCTGGTGAGGAACTACTGTAACCAGGTAAGTGGCTTTGACAATATTTTATTTTTTTAATTATCTATTAAGATCACCTTAACTTTGCCTAACCCTGAAGAACTGTAGCCCTAACAGTAACATCAGCTCAAAGCCTAAACCTAACCCTGGTTCTAATCTAAACCCTAAGCTCTAAATGATTTTGTTAATCACTTTGCTAGACAGTCTGTTAACACTTTGAGCGTCTGTAAATAGTCAGTAGTGCAGTAGCCAAATAAAGTGGCACTTTAGTACATTGTGAACGCATTATAAACATGCATTCTGTCATTAACCTCAGTAAATTCAGGCAGCATTGCTGTTGTACCTGTAACTGTGCTTCTTGCTGTATGATTTCCAGATGTCAGCAAAGAGTGTGTCCATGTCCACTCTGATCAGCATGAGGCTGGAGTTCCTGCGGGTTCTCTGCAGTCATGAGCACTATCTGAACCTCAGCTTGTACTTCAGTAGCCCAGCTTCTGCCCCTGCCTCCCCCTGCCCCTCCATCACCTCACAGGTCAGCAAGTTTCACCCACAAACAAGACCTATTCCTAGGCACTGCTCTTACAAATCAGAAGAACACTCAGCAGCATTTCCCAGGTATATGGAATCATATGGATCAGCAGATGTTTACAGAAATAGTCCAATACAGTCTACATCTGTATTTAATTGTATATGCTGGAATGGAAATGATCTTTTTGGGCTGCATTGAAAAAGAATGAAAATTCTTCAAGCCATCTGTAGCTGATCTCCACTGAAACAAATGTATAGGCTACGTATCTTTACTCTAGACTCCAGAAAATCTGGTTTTCATTGCTCAGTGAAGGACTGCCTACATGGTCTTGAAGAATGACCACACCTAGGGGCAGATTTACTCGCGTTTTGCACCGTCGCAAACTCCATTTTGACATTAAGCAGTGGAATTACTGAAGAAGCACAGCCTATAAAAGCACTGAAGAGGTCGCCGCTGCTCTCTCACGGCAAGTGCACTTCCCTTCTCAAAGCACAAAATTCTAAGAGGAGATCATTGTAATGAGGTCCTTGCTCCACTTTACGAAGACATACCGTAAATATTGAACGTGTGTTATTTAACGCCTGAGAAAAGCTTTTCAGATGTTGTGCTCTAACATTGCTGCCGTTGTGCTCAGAGAGGAAACACATTTATTTATTTCCAAATACTTTTTGAAAACCAATGTTCTAAACTCCTGTTTCCTAAAATGGGTTTATTTCCAACACTATCCAAGAGTGTAACGGGGAGCGAGGTAGCGGACGCATGTGCGGAGGTAAGCGACTTTTATTGAGGGCAAATCCAGAATCAGGGTCGTAACGTTCCAGGTTCATATAGCCACGGAGAGATTCAGGGACAGACATGACCGACAAACTAGAACTGAACAGAACAAAAACATCCAGCGCAGCTGACAAAGATTCAAATGGGACAAGGACAAAGACAAAGGGCAAACACACACCTGGAAGACGAGGGACAGGTGAAAACAATCAGGGGCGGAGTTAGAAAACAAGGGGCTGGACTAAACCAAAGCAAAAACGCACGTGGACAGGACTGGGAGGGGCCAAAGAGCAGGTTTTACCTAAATAATGACCTGGCAGTGTCTTTTCCAAACAGTTGTAAAAGCACATATTGAAATGCTTTCACTCCGCAGCACCTCTACACTTAACTCTACTCCATCTTTCGTTATTCCTGCTGTGGTTTGTGTGTGCACGTATCAGAAATGGCGTAGCCGTTGTTTGACGTGCTGCACGTAGGTAAGAGGTTATGCTTAAAATCATACAATTCCCAAATGAGCTGTGTGCACGCAGAGAAATTAAACAGGGATTTTACAATTTCGCACGGTTTCCAAATGCACTGGTCCACCTGTGTTCATTTCCATGGAACATCTTAGTAGATAACCCGCTAAACTGGCCACCCCCACCGGCACAAAGTGTCAGTGAATTGTGCCTCTTTTAGTAAATCTGCCCCTAGTGCTCAGGTAGGTGTTTGTTAAAAAGGTACCACGAGAAAATGTTTAATATACAGTGTAATTATGTAGTGCTATTTTAATGGCAACTGCATATTTGCCATATAACATAAACGTCCTGTGTCTGTATTATTCTGGAACTGGTGCTGCGAATACAGCGCAGTATACATTTTATGCATTTATCAAACTGTTCATTTTCTGTGTTTCAATGACATTTAAAGTGTCCCCACCCCTGAGTTTAAGCCCTTGCTTAAAGACATACAGTGTACAAAGTATAGATAGATTGAGAAAGACAGCGGTAGGTGTGTGTTTCATGCAGTATGCACACATGAGGTTAATGTTGAACAATGAAACAATGAATGAGTGAATAATGGTTAGAACAGAACGTCTAATAAGTAATTAAAAGCGCTAAAAGTGTAGCGCGGCTGCCTCCAAGAGAAGCGCCATTGACTCCTTTTCCATTAGCGCAGATCTTATTTTAGAAGCAATTTTAAAGCTAAAATGAAAAATGTTCGTTTTAACTGGAACTTGTTAAAAATGTGGAAAATGCAATTGGGAGAGAGAGAGACATCTTGAAATGAGTCCAAGCCACTCTCACTGCGCAAAATATCATTACCTTCATTTTTGGCGAGGCAGGATGGCAAGGATGAAAGCAAATCAAATCCAGTAAAAGCAGCGAATGAAGTTCTCTGAGCTCCAGTGTCTTGTTGCTTTTGTCCTTGCCATGAGCTCAGAAAAAAAAAGTTAAAAGCTTTATAATATTTTCTGATGTGAGGGAAAGGGTCATGGATTCATTTAAGGATGGTCTTCTCATAATCGCTGCCTCTTTTTTTTTTTTTTTTTTTCCTCTCTCCTTTGCAAAGGACGTCTTCCAGAGTGCTACTCTCTCTGGTCATTAACATCAAAAGCTTGTGAAAGTCATGCTCTTCCTGTTACCCGCCGTATTTCACAAAGTGGCATTACCATGTGTATGTGTGTGTTTGCTTGCAGACCTCAAGCTCGTGTAGTTTGCAGGATCAGAAGATTGTGGCCATGTTTGATCTGTCTCAGGAGTTTAAGCAGCAGCACTATCTGACTGGTCTGCTACTGACCGAACTCAGTGCAGCACTGGACATGGAGTCAGAGGGGTCAGTGCAAAACACTTAACACAGAGGAAACATGTGAGCTAAAATGACTGGATTGACATGTAATTAATATTATTTAATATTCGTCATGTAATTAATATTATAATATTATATTATATATTATATAATATAAAGAACGTGATCTCGCAAAGCCAAAAATTCGTAGATTTTACTTCGATTGTCTCGTGAACAACCATTTTGAGCAAGAACACATATGAATTGGAAAACCATATATTTATACAGGCTTATGCAAACGTATTACCACCCCCAGTCAAATGACATGTTTTGCACATCTTCGACAGAGAACACACTTTAGGATGGCATTTGTCGGCAAATGTTAGTGCACATTTTTGTATTTGCTTGCTGAATGTAATATTTTGGAATAAAAAATTTAATTTTCATTTATGGCATTTGGCTGACGCTCTTATCCAGAGCGACTTAGAATTTGATTATTTTACACAGGTAGGCGAAGGTGGTGTTAGGAGTCTTGCCCAAGGACCCTTATTGGTACAGTGTAGGGTGTTTGCCCAGGTGGGGCTTGAACCCCAGTCTACAGTATAGAAGGCAGAGGTGTTAACCACTACACTAACCAACCAAAAATTAAATAATTAAATAATTAAACACCATGACCTTCATACCTACCTCATTTTATGTTCTTGTTGTTCGAATATGTTCAATTTAGCAAATAAACCGAAATTGTGCATTAAAACGTGCAGAAGTATGTTCTCTGTAGAGGATGTGTCACTTAGAAAATCAACAAAACGTCATGTGACCAAGAGCGCCCAAACTTTTGCTCAAGGCTGTACATAGATTACTGTGCAAAAGTCCACGGCACCTGAGCAGCTTATTTAAGTACAGTTACCCTGGCAGTAAGTGTGTTTTTGCTTCTAAGGTCACCATATGTCATAGGAATCAATGTAAATAAATAAATGCGGTAAAAAGTGGTTTTAAAATGTAGTTGATATCTTGTGAGCTAGTTAGAAGAACAGAGTTTGGATCCAGACTTCCTTCACCTGCATGCCCCCAGCCATCACATGGAATTATCAAATTCCATTACACCTGAATAACTAATAAAGGATTGCAACCAGACACTGGATGATGACTACGGATGATGAAAATAATAGGCTTCCTCATGGAGGGGTTTGAAAATGGTTCAGTGAACACCTTGACATACATACAGTCACTGCTTATTGTATTAATATTGTTTATTTTTATTTCAGTTTTATAGTTTTTCAGGGCGTATAAATGCTTACTGCCCAGATACAGCTTTTAAATAATAAATGCAATTCTCAGGTTCTTAAACATTTGCACAGGACTGTATACATTTCAGATACTTCTCTTATTGCTACACCGATGAAGGAAGTCAGTACTACGCCCTTAGTGACCTGAACTGCACTCTCAATGTACTCACACGTCTTAGAATGTATTGTGAACGTGCAGTGCGTTCAACAGTCATGGCAGCGTTGTGCTTCATTTATACAGTGAGAACACAGAAAACTCCACATGCTGATATATTTTACTATGGCCAGTGTGGACAAGGACATGTCCGACAGTGAGATATCATTAAAACCTTTTAATGTAAAAGCACTTAACTCTAGGCCTACAGTTGTTGTTGTTGTTATTATTATTATTATTATTATTATTAGCATAGAGTATATTCTGTGAATTACTGAGTAACTAACATAAAACTAACATGTAAGGTATGTAAGTATGAGAGTGAGCTATTCTGGACCCATTAGTGTTTCCTTAGGGATTAAAGGGTTAATATTGTATTATTATGTTTATATTAATACTATGTTATTATATAATATATTAGTATTAGTTGTATTTTGTTACATTGATTAAATTCCATTTGCTGTCTGTTCATTTTATTGATAGTCTGCTTTCAATTGTGAATCAAGAGTCAGAATGTTTTTGCTAATTTGGTGTGTGTGTGTGTGTGTGTGTGTGTGTGTGTGTGTGTGTGTGTGTGTGTGTGTGTGTGAAGGGGTAAGGTGCAGCGCAAAGCCATTAATGCCACATACAGCTTGCTGTGCGCTCATGATCTGGATGCTCGCTGCACAAGGCCAGAGGTCAGGACTAAGATTGCTGCCCTCTACCTCCCCCTGGTGGGCATCATCATCGACTCCATCAACTACCTCGACTTCACAGGTGCTCGATTCGCTTTCTTTCACAGCACCACTGACTTCAGTGAGAACTTCCTCATGTCATGTTTTACTCACATGGTCTCTGTATGTGTGCATTCCTGCTTCTGCAGTTTCAGAGTCACGGGGTAGCAAAGGCAAGACCAACGGCCCAGAAGACGAGTTTGAAAACGTCACTCCCATTAATCAGTCTGTTGCCATGGCGATCGCAGGAAACCCCTTCAACACCTTGGCGAGAAATGCACTGGTGTCTATGGCTTCTGTGGTGAGGAAGTTTCACCTCGCTGTACAAGAAATGCCCTTTCCTTCCTGCTGTGTCATTCACAGCACCAGTTCAAGGCTTGGGCACACGTGTCTGCATTTGTACTCTTTACAGTATTACAGACATTTTGATCTAAATGTTTGGGCGCGACTGGTCAAATGACGTGTTTTGTTGATTTTCTAAGTGAAAATAAGTTACACAGAGAAGGTTTTCTGAACATTTTAATGATACTGGTTATGTGCTGACCTGTAATGACCCGAATGTGTCCTGTTCAAAAGTTATGGCACATTTTATCCTAAACATGTCATTTGACCTGAGGTGTTCACGCTTTTGCATTCAGACGTAAACAGTGAATTTAATGCGTGTGAATAACAAACAAAAAATGTGAAATGAAAAGAATAATTTTGGAAAATTATCCCACGTCAAGAAGTTTTCAGCAACCTACAAAAATCTCATTGTATGTGGAACTTCTTCAAGAACTTCTTCCTCTCAGCTGCCTCCTTATAAAGTTGCTTGATGGTTTGTAACATTAAAAGCATAATACATGCAACATTAAGACAAATGGGTGTCATTTGAAGGGTCAGAAATACATATGGAAGACTTTGGTTTCCTTGGATTGTATGGTAAACTGTTCCTCTTAATGGTTTTGATGTTCAGAAACAGCACCTGTGTCTTTATCCCACAGTCTGGTAAAATCGGCAACACGCTGACAGCAGAGACGAGCCGCAATCTGCTGGTGTGTTTCTTGTGGATCATGAAGAACGCTGATCAGAGCCTGGTCCAGCGCTGGGTGGTTGACATGCCGTCCTCTCAGCTCAGCCGCCTCCTCGAGCTCCTCACCATCTGCATCTCCTGCTTCGAGTACAGAGTAAGAGCACACAGTGTCTTCTCCAAAGAAGCCCTGACATAACATTAACACTGATAACCCCCCTTTTCCAGGTGAATATTAGAATATTAGATATTAGATATAATAATCCACCTGCAATAGGAAGGGAAAACGTTAAAATATAGATAACAACTCCTAATAAATACCTGGTAGACCCACAAAACTTTCCCCATCAGATAAATGGCACTTAAAGCTTTCCTCTTTGAGAGAAGGGAGAAAATCAAGCTCCACTCTTACTTCAGATCTGAAACAATCCACAGCTTTTCTGTCCATCCTTCCCCTGTGAGAAGACAACTTAACACTATGAGTCTGAAAGGATGTGTAGCTGTCAAGAAGACGTTACCGAGAAAAGAAAATAGACCAATCTCAGAGCAATAGACTGACCAGAGAATGCAACCAGCTTCTAAGACTGAATGTAGAAATGTAGAATAATAGAATCTCGAAAGATGCAGAGAAATATTCCTGCAGATTTCTCTGAAAAACTAGAAGCAAGTTTCCTGTAAAGAATGGAAGCTGAAATAAATACTGAAAAAAATATATTTATTTTCTTTTAAATATGTTTTCCTCTTTTTTTGCTGACACTGAAAATGACCAGGGCTTGTACTTGGCTTGTACTTCCAGTTTTACTGGAAATTAAATAAATGAAGAGTAGTGTTGCACAGTACTGTAAATAAAAAGAAATATTTAAAAAAAGCTTAATTTTTTTTTTTTTTTGTAAACGGTTTCTGCAGCCCAATTTGTATATAAACTGATTTTTTTAAAAGTAATTCTGAATCATTTCAAAATAATATAATCTAATTGTGGTGAAATTTGAGATTTCATGATTTCATGATACTGAATTATTTCTTGAGGATTTAATCAAATTGAATGGTTGTGACAGCAGAAATGTACATTTCTGGTTGTTTACTAACCGCATGGCGTGTCTGCTCCACTGTGCGTGAGGGTAGTCAACTCGTGGTGGACCTTGTATGTGTGTGGTGCGTGAATGCATGCGATTGTTTTTTCCTGTTTTGTGGATGTGTGTGTATGCATTAATGGGCGTGTGTCTGCTGTGTTTTCCGTTCTCCGTGTGTGTGTGTGTGTGTGTGTGTGTGTGTAGGGGAAACAGAGCTCTGATAAGGTGAGCACACAGGCCCTGCAGAAGTCACAGCAGGCTAAAGCTCGTCTGGAGGAGGCGCTGTTGGGAGGCATGGGGGCCAGAGGAGAGATGATGAAGAGGGTGGGAGGTGAGTGATCATCTTCCAGCACCTCAAACACTTCAGACAGAAAAATCACTCTGCGCTCAGCTTTCAGGCAAAGACAATGAATAATGTAGAGGCGCGTGGACACTGAATGAGCTATAAAAATAATTGCTTTGCAGGACGTCGTGTGTGGGAGTGTTGTATTGTCTACAAGAAGTCAGACCTATTTCCATTTGATGGAGTGTTGACTTCCTCGTATTGAGTTGTTTTCTGAATGCTGGTGTCGGTTCTCTCTCTCTCTCTGTCTCTCTCTCTCTCTCTCTCTCTCTCTCTCTCTCTCTCTCTCTCTCTCTCTCTCTCTCTCTCTTCGTAGGTAATGACCGTACTGTGGGCCAGAGAGAAAATCTGCGCTGGAGGAAAGACCTCACACAGTGGCGCCAGACCAACGACAGGCAGGACAAGTGAGGGCAGACAACATGAGATCATTTCAGTATTTTCATGAGGATCTGTTTCATTCCATCCAGCTCCTGGATTGTACACTAAGCCAACCCAAAGCTATTTATGTAGTGTTTTTGTGATAAAAAAGATAAAAACATATCAAAATTAAAGTCAAAAGAAAAATAATATAAAAAGCGAGAGCGAGTTTCCTCCTTTTCTGCAACACTGCTAAAATCTGACAAAACCTTTACAAATAGTTTGAACATTTAGGCGCAAATACTGCTAAAAATGTGTTATTCGAGTTGTTCTGGCTAGATCTCCACAATGATGGAGGCGCTCTCCAAGCAGCATAACCAGAACAGATGCCATGCTGAGCATCATGAGCTTTGCCTTTTATATTTTAACCAGTGACGTCTCCTCCTTCATGACGTTTCTGGCGGATAAGACCGCATTTGAAAAAATTACTATAGCTGCCTTCATGTGTCTTGGAAGAAGCACGTGCAGGCCTCCCTCCTTGGTAGGAACCTATGAAAGGGGGAGACATAGGTAGTGGGTGGGAATTGGTCATGACTAAATTTAGGGCAAAATGATGAATGAAAATGAATACCCACAAGTCAGCATTGAGCAGGCTTACGCTTTAAATGACTAAAATAAATTGAGCTACCGGCGATATTTAAATGCCATTGTAACACTCAACACTGCTAGAGGCTCACTCTGTACAGTAGTGACATGTAGCGTTACATGTTACTACGTTGACGTGTAGTGGCAATCAGAAGGTGGTCTCGGAAAGCGCAGCGCAGTGATTAGGAGTTATATTTAGCAGCCAGCGCACTGCGTCGTATAAACTCAGACCACCATGCGTTTGTGAAAATAGTAATGTAAAAGTTGACAAATAGAAATAAAAGTTTTACATTTTTCTTTGTTATTCATTTTAGATCCAAGGCTGAGTTGGACCAGGAAGCCATAATCAGTGGGAATTTGGCCACAGAGGCCAACCTCATAGTGCTGGACCTGCTGGAGATCATTGTGCAGGTAATCCAGGAGACAAAGGTTCTTTTGAATTCTGCCTTGCCATTTGGGACATTTGGCATGTACTTATGATTTTAGAAAGTTCAACTGAATAACTAAAAGAATGAAATAAAAGAAGGTAGTAATCGAAAGTGTGTGTGTTTGTGTGTTTTTGTGTGTTTTTGTGTGTGTTTTTGTGTGTGTGTGTGTTCCCAGGCTGTGCCACTTGCTGACTGTAAGGATAACGCTATTGGAGGAGTTCTGAGAGTTCTCCTGCACTCCTTAACGTGTAACCAGAGCACCACTTATTTATCTCACTGCTTCAGCACCATCCGGGCGCTCATTGTGAAGGTACAGAGCAACAGTTTTCAATTGTTTTCTTCTTGAAAACATTTCTGTGTATTTAAAGTTGTTCCATTAGACAACTGCCATAGCAGCCCATGCTATTCTCATTTTTCTCTTAATATTCATGTTTGTCTGCATTGTAACATGTAAGCGATGTAACTGATGATATCTGCTAAAAACCAGTGTAATGCAATGTGAAGACCTCACTGACCAGGATTTGTTTTCATACAGAAATGAAGATTTTCATATATTGTTATGAGTTAAAAAAGACAGAAGCAGTTGGATAGTTTGAACTTCTTGTATGTCATTGGTCTGGTTTGTAGTGTTAACTGTGATGTGTTGTAGTTTGGGGACGTGTTGTTTGAGGAGGAGGCTGAGCAGTGTGCTGATCTCTGCCAAAAAGTGCTTCACTACTGCAACAGCTGTGTGGACAGCAACCGGAGCCAAGCCTGCGCTACACTCTACCTCATCATGAGATACAGCTATAGCTCAGCCAGCGTAAGACACCACACACATTGCGCTACACTCAGTGACGGCAGGTCATAATATTGAATGGGAAGCTAAAAACTAGTTGCACCTTAATGTTTACGTGTTGGTGTGTACCATCACCTTATTAGGCTAATAGAACAATCACACTATACTTATCAACTGCAACATGAACAGAACATGACAAGTTCAAATGTTTGTTAAAGGGTCTGTACATCAGCAATATGCAAAGTAAAGTACCTCTTACCTAAATGGCTATTGCAAGCAGTTATAAACCTCAAATGTCTGTGTTACAAGTTCTAAATGTCAGTTTACAGCAGCTGTAGTACGTCTGGTAGCTTGGCACTAACATAATACTGCAAATCCCATAAGGGCTCTAATAGAAATGACCATAATTGCAGGAATGGAAATCGTATAAATACATTTTTTGTTAACATAGAACAAAATGATTCTGCTTTAAGCATTGACAGGTAATGGTATGCTTACGAAGTGACTGCATTTGATGTGACTGTAGAAATAAAGTGAAAAAAAAAGCTTAAGTCTTATGACCTTTTGGTGTCGCCCACAAAAGTCCTAAATAATCAGCTTCTAGCCATTTGTTAACTGCAGGTAAAACAACGTGGGTGCCAAAAATCAGTGGTCAGAACCGTGACTATTAGAGTTAGGCCTTTGATTCGGGCCGTAAATGTCCGCTACAGTAAAGCTCATTTCTGCTAGTGCCCCTATGGAATTGCAATAATGTGTTAGCTCTAGGTTAACGGTGATTCACTTTAATATGTTTTGACTATTTTAAAATAAATACAGACATTTGGAGCTATTAAAATCACCCTGTAGCAGTTTTAGCAGTGACTCCTTGGCACAGACTCACTGTTGTTTTCTATTTCTAACATCTGACTGAAACATATTGGTCAGGTTACCACTCATAGATGCAGTCAGTGACATATTCAGGACTTACAGATGACTTAGAAAGACATTTATTCTCAGCAATTGCAAATCGAAATGTGATTGGTCTTCAGTAAAGTCATGCAGACGTGTAAGTGTGGTTTAGGATACAGTGTGACCGACTGTGAGCTGTAGAAATGAAAACAATTTCACCCCTACAGTCATTTCAGACACCGGGGTGGGTATTCATAAAGCAGGACTGATCTTGGTTCAGTCCTCCATATTCATTGCAGTCATTGTACAAATACTGGTTCTATAAGCATTCTTAGTCCTGAGCTGGTTTGTGAATACAGACCCCTTTGTCTAAAGTGACTGGCCACAGTTTTGTTCATTGTTAGAGTTCACAGTGAGTCATATTGTGACCTAAACCACATCAACAAGTCTGCGTGACCTTACTGAAGACCTAGTTGAGTGTCTACACAGAGATATAAATCATCTCTTAAAACCTCTGGAAAGACAGGTGTACGTGTCGACAGGTCTTCTGAAGCTCTGAAAAAAACCGGAGGCTACACATGCTTTATCCAGGCAACCCTGTTAAACGTATAGGGATAGTCTTCATAGGCACTTTTATAGAGACCTACAGGGGACACTAGAAGCTTTGTTCTTCCCTCTGCAGTGTGCTGCGGGATTAGGCAGTTTGAAAATGAGGATACACTGCTTTGTCGTTCCCATTTGGAGCCAAAGTAACGAGACTGATGAAGCAAAATGCAAGATTTCATTAGCTTGTGCAAGAAAGTGCTGAACAAACTGAAAACCAATAAATATATATGTGATTTTAATGAGCTTATGTCGCCGAGTTTCGCCTTTGAAAGTCAGCCATGAGCTGTGGACAAATCATTGAGTGTTCTTCTTTTCCGCTGAAGTCACAAGAATCGAACGCATTTCACCAAATCTGTCAAATCTGTCTCGACAAACGATCAACTTTTGGAAATCAGTATAATAGGACGTGCGCAGTAGGGTAGCTGGCAGCCCTGTAGGGTTCTAAGGGTTAAACTTTAAAGAAAGAGAGGGCTTAAGCTGGCAAACACACACACACCTGCACCACAGTCTACTTCACCACATGATTTGACTAGAGCTAAGCCAACATAAGATATACACACACCTGCACTACACTCCACCTAATCATGAGATCTCAGCAAGCACAAGACACTCACATGCACATATACTTGTAATACACTTGACCTCATCATGAGATATGACTATAACTATAGCATAGCTCAGCTAATCGCAAACACACCCACCGGCACACGTAAATCCCCTGTCAGGAATTTCCAAAACAGCGTCACAGCCTGCCAAGCACTTATCCCCAAGTTTACTAACAGAGGTTACTCAAGATGGAACGACGTTGGAGTTTCCGCAAATATAGTATCATTAGAAGCAGTACAGCCAATGTCTAGGATTATTTACAGAACTCTATCAGATGCAGCTCGGCTGCAACAAGCAATACCACAACCAGACAAAAGGAAAGCAACCGAGCAGTTGCTTGGCTGTCACAGTGCATGACAAAAGCTTATCATTATAATCATTTGCAATTGTAATATCCACAACTTTCTGCTCCACTGCTACTCAGCAACACTGAGAAATAACACTTTGAAAACCTCCTTTGCTGCAAAACCAGCCTGCTGGATGCAGTGGCTTCTAATTGGAGCTTCAAAAAAGCTGTCACACAAACATGGCCTGCATTTGCATACACGCCTCACGTATTCCACTAATGACGTCATGTTTGGGAGAGGGTCTGTATGTCTGAGTTTGGTCTCTCTAGAGTGTACTGCTGGATGGACTATTTCCTCTATTCACTTTGTTTGCCCCCCTCTCCACCCAAACACACACACACACACACACACACACACACACACACACATCAGCCCAGCCCACCAGATGGCCATGTTGTTTGCTTTCTCATTCATCTTTAATGGGGAAAGGGTGGATTTCTCCCGCTCTCTGTTTGCCCGATTGTTTGGTTTGCTCTGGCAGTCGTCTCCATTGTCATTAGTATAACCTTTGAATGAGTCATGTCGATTTCCCTTCTGAGAGGACTGGCTTGTTTTTTTCCTCCTCCATGCAGTTTTTTTTTATGTCCTCCCAGCTCTATTGTCCCACCCTAGACAGCATACTAACACCATAGAATCGGGTTATAAGACAAACATCGGATAAATCACCTCTCCGATATTGATGCTGCGCCATTCTTCACACCGAAACCGGCCTCAACATGAGAGACGACGGTGTCTCAAGATGCCCCACACATACGGTCAATTTAACATAATGGTGCCATTGAAATGATCCATTGGCAATTATGTCCGAGTTAATGGGGGGATCATTTTGCAGTTTCCTGATGCTAAGCAAGACGGATGGCGCATTTGCAGCCTTTGGCTGGGTCTGCCCCAGAATCAATGAGCTGAGGCTGTGACAGCATGGCCAAATGCGCTTGGCACTGTGCCATGTTTCATTCTCAGCCCTATCACCTGCAAAAAGGCAAAATGACATCGAACAACCCCCGAGGCTAACCCAGATAAGGACCTACAGAGAGAGGCTGTGCCTGAGATAGAGGGTGTTTTCCAAGTGTGTTTAATTAGACTTGAGGCCAGCTATGGTCTGTTCACCATGGAAAACTGTGGATCATGCTGTGATAGGGCTATCAGTACACCAGGATTTACTGAGGATCATGCTGCACTACCTCAGCCGAAACTGATATATATATATATATATATATATATATATATATATATATATATATATATATATATATATATTTTTTTTTTTTTTTAAATAGTGATTTTATCATTTAAATACATGCATAGTTCACTGAGTATTCAAGTAACACTGCTCATCCCTATTTGTGAGACATTTATCATATATATGAGCTTGCTGGCAATAGTGGGTGGAGGTTAGGGATCCAGCCTCGTGACCGGAAGGTCACCGGTTTGATCCCCAGAGCCGACAGCAAATGACTGAGGTGTCCTTGAGCAAGACTCCTAACCCCCATCTGGGCGCTGCGGATTGGGCTGCCCACCGCTCCGGGCAAGTGTGCTCACTGCCCCCTAGTGTGTATGTGCTCACTAGTGTGTATGTGGTGTTTCACTTCACGGACGGGTTAAATGCAGAGGTGGAATTTCCCCGTTGTGGGACTAATAAGGGTCTCTTAATCTTAATCTTAATATATTATGAATCACTATATATAGTATACAACAACACACTGAACATTTAACTATTAACATTGCTGTAAAGTTTTGCTGATATTTAAGATTAAGTGAGTTGCTACAATAAAATGCAAGCGCCAGAATTTGAGTGCATTTCTAAGGACGCATTGCTAAAACATGACTATTGACAAAGAAGCGCAGCTGTAAGTGGGTTAACTAGCCTAGCTGGCGGTAGATGCAACCAAAAACATTAAAAAGATATTTAATTGTTCTAAATATTATTTCAAGAAACATTTTTGCATCTTATCTGAAGAAGAAACTTCTCTAGTGCCTAGTGCCACTAGTGCCTCAGCCACTACACTAGTTAAGTCTAGTGTTAGCTTTAACTCTTTATCTCATTCAAGGCAGCCTTTTTTACTGAAACACAAAGATTTCTTTTGTCTTTCAGCTGCTAAATTTAGTATTTGTTAGATTTTAAAGATTTTTTTTTTAAATTTGGATGTTTTGCTTGCTGGCACCAGTGCCAAAAAAATCCCAAATTATCATGTTTATGATGCAGTTAGAACAACAGAATTGTGGTTCCATGATTTAATTGTAGCAGCGACACAGCTTTGTGTTACACTGTCACAGAAGTACAGATATAAGTACAGTTATAAAACTCCACATGCTGAATTTGACCTGTTTTAACTTTAGGTAGTGTTCAGTGTCACAGAATATCATAGTACATATACACTAGTAAGACTTTATTCACTGTACCAGCTGCATTTTGTTTTGCTCTTTGGGCAGAATTTCTCAAGAGTGAAGATGCAGGTGACTATGTCGTTGGCATCTCTGGTGGGCAAGTCCTCAGATGTGCGTGAGGAGTACCTGCGGAGATCTTTCCGGACCATTCTAGCCTATGCAGAAGAAGACACAGAGATGCAGTCCACACAGCTCCCTTCACAGGTAATTCCCTACAGCTAAAGCAATACAACATTTAATGCTATTCATAAGCCTCAAATCAAATGAAATCCTCACCGTCTAGACGGCTGAGTCAATCGATATCCTAGCAAGAATGCAGCCAGTGAAATTATGGTCTGACCTGTTTTGATAAAATGCCATACCATGTCAGAAATACCTCAGAATGTTCTCACCGTGTGGTGTTGTTTTACAGCCACCGAATGAATCATTTTCAATATTTGGAATGCATTAAATCTAGTAAACAGACTTCACAGCAATTTCTCAATCAGTTTGAATTTATACGGTGAACACTTCCAGTTCTGCATTCTGATGGACTGAGCAATGTTCATTGTTCACAGTGCTCACAGCTGAATTCTGAACCAGTGCTCCACATTATCAGAAACCATTGTGCTATGAAGAAACGTTGGATGGTTGTGTTGCTTGGCAGCCAAGACCTGCTGATAATGAACTACATTGCTTGACAGAAGAATTGTTTACTATGATTATTTCTAATAATAATGAGGCCGACCTTAATTAAACTACAACACATTTCATCAGCAAAAAAAAAAAAAAAGTTCATTTTAATGCATGTAAAATTTTTAAAATTAGTAAATTCTTTAGTTGAATACAGAAATCAGACAAAAGGGAGCGATTTGAGTTCTCATTTGGATGTACAGAATATTACAGTCTTATAAGTTGCTGTTTGGGCCAGCCCTAAATAATATATCATTTCTTGAAAATTAGGATATTTTCTAATATCATTGAATTTATTCGTCTATTAAAAGCAATGTGTGTGTCCCAGTGATTTTATTAACGTTAAAGGGGGTTTTAAGCAGTCCACTTTGTGTCTCGTGGCTTATTATCTCCTATTCTGTTCCATGTTGCTCACAGGTAGATGAGCTCCTGAGGAACCTAAACAGCATCCTCTCAGATACAGTAAAAATGAAGGAGTTCCAGGAAGACCCTGAGATGCTTATGGACCTTATGTATAGGTAGTACATACATGCACATACAAAAAAAGCACAATTTCTCACTCACTCAGTCACAGCTACCAACCTCCCCCATGACTAAGTGTCAGTCTCCATCCCCTGCCTCTGGGCTCCTAATGCTGTGGTTTCCTCCTCTGCTTCCCATTTGCCTGTGGTTTCTGCTGTTTGTCTACTGTTTTTGGACTTACCATGGAAACCATGTGGCTGCGTTTTAGCCCTGTGATCTGGTTCTCAGTGTGCAGAGGCTGCATGTAAATCTACAGAAGCACACGTGCCCTTGATTTCAGGATGTTGAAATTGGGATTTTGCAGCCTAATTGCTGTATCACAGTGAGCTGAACCCCGCATTTGTGTGTGTGTGTGTGTGGCAGGATTGCCAAGGGCTACCAGACGTCGCCCGATCTGCGGCTGACCTGGCTCCAGAACATGGCAGAAAAACACAACAGCAGAAAGTGCTTCACAGAGTCAGCCATGTGCCTGGTGCACGCCGCCGCCCTGGTAGCGGAATACCTCAGCATGCTGGAGGACCACAAGTACCTGCCTGTGGGCAGCGTCACATTCCAAGTGAGTGATGCATACAGGTAGAGTGCCAAAATATGCACTCTTTTTACTCCTTTTCAGGTTCAAAATAAGATGTTAGATAACTGGAATGTGGAAACAAGTACTCACAGTGACTCATTCAGTGACTCAAAGTCCAAGTCAGCAACTCGCAGCAACTGAAAGGCTCATTTTATACAGTAAAACAGACATTTTCACACCTCAGTGCTACAGGTGAACCCATATAAATAAGGTCTTTACTTTGTCTTTGTGTGGAGTAAGTGTGGATTAAATGTGTGTAACTCAAAGGATGATATCAAGGATAATTAGACAAGGGTAATAAGGAATTTCTACCATACAAGTGTCCACTTTTTTGCCGCCCTAGCCAGAGGAGGGAGCTGTGCTGTCATGCAGTCAGAAATGACTGACTGAAGTCAGAGACCACTCTTTCAATACCATTTCCAGTGAAGACAGCTATTAAAATGAGTGTAATATCCAAATCTACCAATATTTTATATTCCCATATATTTACTTTTGTACACTCTACTGCCACTTTACCTTTTATCCTCCTAATCTTAAAACCTAATCTTAAAAGCTCGTCCCAATCCCCAACCCAAGGAGTCCTTGATATTATGTTCCTTTCAAAGACACTAACATTCACCCAAGCAACTACCCAAACACACCTCAGCTGCCATGCAAATTTCTTTCTTATGTGCATCTAAAATAACTAAAGGAGATATTTCTGAGGAGATAATATATAACATCATCCACTTGCATAAAGAAAAGAAATAAGTGAAAAAACAGGACTGAAAAACATTTAAACACCAAGAAAACGGGACTCTTAACAATCATGCAAGACACTGTCACCATCAGATAAACAGCTCTTAAAGCTTTCATCTTTGAGAGGAGGAGAAAATCAAGCTCCACTCTTGCTTCAGATCCACAGGTGCTTTTTACGGTGAGAAGACAGCTCAACACTGAGTCTGCAAGGTTGTGTTGCTGTCAAAAAGCCATTATTGAGAAAAAGAAATAGATAAAAAAGGCAACAAAATTAAAGTGGAACATCAAAGCTGGACGTCTGAGATGTGGAGTAAGGTTTTATGCATTGATGAGTCTATTTTTGAGATCTTCAAAGTAACAGGATGCAGTATGTACTCCTCCACCATGATCTAGGATTCTTCCATCAGGCATGGTGGACGATCAGTGAAAGTTTGTGGAGGTATAACAACATCTGGAATTATTTATTTTTGATTAAACGCATCATGAATGCTGATAAGTGCAGACAAAGGGCCCATATCGTGGAAAACAAATGAAGGTACACCAGCACACTGCTGTGACGGGTGGGAAAGGGTGGTCTTTTTGCAGTATTTTTTGTGCAGTACTGTACATATTATTTTTATAGCCGTTCCCAAATAATTCATAGTACTTACTGGATGATAAAGTCGTAATAACTGAATTATAAGCTTAGACTTCAAAAAGTCTTTGTGCTTTGAGTTCAGACATGATAGTTTAGTAACACAGTGTTATTAGCAGACTTGTATTTTTAATCTTACAACCATTCGCATAATAAGCCACAGAGGTAAACAGGTTAATTTTCCCTTCACAGAACATCTCTTCTAATGTGCTGGAAGAGTCTGCAGTGTCGGACGATATTTTGTCCCCAGATGAGGATGGAGTCTGCTCAGGACGCTACTTCACAGAGAACGGCCTGGTGGGTCTTCTTGAGCAGGCCGCAGAACTCTTCAGCAATGTAAGTTAAACATGCAGATCTCACATGTGGGCAAAAGTATATTGCGAACCTGTAGAGATGGTCAATATGACATTTCGATTCAGTGTTATTGTGATAATTTACATCACATTATGTCACAAAGTACTTTTCTGAGCATACTGTGGATATCGTCAGTACAGGCCACTGTTTAACAGCATTTAGCACTTGGTGAAAAATCATTGTATTTCTAGTTTTGTAGCTTTTTGGTTTGTTGTAAACCTATCAAACCTCGGGAAAATACAATATCATTATATAGCGTATCTTAAAATTGTGAGTCTCGGAAAGTGTTGAGATGTTATATCATATCGCCTACCTCACGGGAATTGTATGCCGTACTATTGTACAACAGAAACCACATAGACATGTTGGCTGGTAACACATTGGGGTTAGAGAAAAAATGGTGTAACCTTATTTTATTCTTAATGTTGCCTGATGCACTACGTTCTTTGCCGTTGTTCACCAACAGGCTGGTTTATATGAGGCAGTGAACGAAGTGTATAAGATCATCATTCCCATACTGGAGGCCCACAGAGACTTTCGTAAACTGTCCACCACTCACGACAACTTGAAAAGAGCCTTTGACAACATTGTTCAGAAGGTAAACCAGAGAGCAGATGGTGCTCCTATAGACTTTTGGCTTGGGTCAACATAACATAGTTTCATGAGGTAGAGGCTATGATTTGAATTATCCACAGAGTTGAACCAGACGTTTTCTGGCTTATTTCAGGGCCATAAGAGAATGTTTGGAACGTATTTCCGTGTGGCCTTTTTTGGCTCTAAGTTTGGGGATCTGGATGAAGTGGAATTCATTTATAAAGAGCCAGGAATCACGCATCTGCCTGAGATCTCACACAGACTAGAGGTAAGCTATTTGAATGTACAGGTCTAGTGCTACAGAGTTTAGAACAGCAGGTAGCACAAAAAAGCATCAGTCAGTGAACTTCTACAGAGCTAAACTTACACTACAGACCTTGAGCATGGGGGTAAGCTGTGATTTTTAAAGTATCCGACATATTTTACAATATAATCAAATTGCCAGCAACAAACACAATTCAGAAGTGGTGTAAAGCAGCTCACCACTGGATTCTGAAGCAATGGAAACGTTGTCTCGAGTGATGAATCGAACTTTACTACCTGGCAGTCTGATAAATGAATCTGGACTTTGTAGATGCCAGGAGAACTGTCATCGTGTGAAGAGTAGAGTTTGGTGGAGGAGGCTGTTTTTCAGCCCCTCCAGTGAAGGGTAATGTTAACACTACAGCTTACAAAGACATTTTAGACAATTACACACTTCCAACTGTGTGGCAACAGTTTGAGGAAGGCTTTTTCTTATTCCCTCATGACTGCCCGTGTGCACAAAGCGAAGAGCATAAAGACAGTTGAGTCCTGCCCTCAACTCCACTGTAAACAGACTGCATGATCGTGTGGAAAGTCTTCCCAAAGCAGTGGATTCTGTTATAGCTGCAAAGGGAGGCTAACTCTGGAATGGGATGTCCAACAGGCTCATATATATGGGATGATCAAGTGTCCACATACTTTTGGACATATAGTATATTTCATCTCTTGGAAAAAATACAATTTTCATGTTAAATTTTTAAAAGTTACTGTTGCTTCCAAACCTTTGAGTGTAGTGTAGAGGTATATCAGCAGATCTCATTCAATATTTGTTTTTTGTGTGCATAAATCTGCAAATAACCATGTATGTCTTGTTTCTGAAGAATTTCTACAGCCAGTGTTTGGGGGATGGGGTTCTGGAGATGATAAAGGATTCCACACCTGTAGACAGAAACAAACTGAATCCCAACAAGGTACTTAACACCAGGCGTAATGCTAATTTCAGCATCAGGACAATCAAGAGCTAATCAGAGTTTCATCAACTGCAAAGCCTCCTCTTACTATATAAACAAACAAAGCACTTATTTAGCTGATACTATGCTTGATTGTTAAATGGCACTTAAGTGCTAGTGAAGATTTTTTTTTTTCTTAAAGTTTCCTCATTTATATGCAGCTGATTTATGTTTTGGATTCAGGCTTATATTCAGATCACTTATGTGGAGCCCTACTTTGATGATTACGAGATGAAAGACCGCATGACCAACTTTGAGAAGAACTTCAACCTGCGGCGTTTCATGTACACCACCCCGTTCACAAAGAGTGGACGGCCTCGAGGAGAGCTGAACGAGCAATACAAGAGAAAGACGATCTTGACCACCAAGCATGCCTTCCCTTATGTGAAGACGCGGATCAACGTCATTCAGAAAGATCAGGTGAAGAATTTTCATGTAGATATCAGCAACGTCTACTTACAGCTTGGCACTGGACTTTAACCCTAAGAAGTTCAGAGCTCTTGGCATTTTCCTGTGCACCCAGTTTACATTATGCAATTATTTAAATGTACTTGTCTAAATATAATTGTTTAATTAGTTATGCAGGTACAAAATGAATTGCATTTGCGTTCAAACTGTGGGACGAACAGGGTTGGGCCTGTATTTTTGACAATTTTTCTGTTTATTTCAGCATCAACTAATGAGAAAATATGGCAAACGTACAAAACAACTGTGCACAACGACTTTTAATCAAATTTAAATAGCTCCATTTCTACTCACAGACACGTAGAATGAGGTGCTGCATAGATGTAAAGTTTAGAATCAAGGGTTAAGCAGCACTTTTGCTACACTTAATAAAGCCAAAAGTGGTGGGAGTGCAGATTTATCACTTACAAGTGATTGAGGGGCTACTAGAAACAGGGCTGACTCAAGCCTTAGTATGTAATAAGGATGTGATTTTTAGGGGTTAACAGAGAAGGTTTTTAACTGCTATGGTAAAACTAGTTAACCACAGCTTTGTTAGGCTTTGTGAAGCTGAAGCTGAACCTGCCTCGTTACACAGACGACAAATCCATTACTTCTTGTTGTCCATCTACAAGACGAAACAAGTAGCGTAGAATTTGAGAATAAAATGCTCCAAAAAATGAACCTGGGCTTTGTTTAGTATAGATGGCTTAGTTGTAATGGCATGTTAAAACTAACCCCACTGTGTGGAGGCTGTACTTTAGCCTGGCTATCTCTCACTGTGAGTTGGTTACATGTTTCCAGCCGGTGCTTCTTAATCTGACGTATGTACACAATTAGAAAACCCTTTGAATAAAAAACTTAATTTTAACGTCTTCAGGGTGAACCTTGAGAAATGTTGATGCTTAAGGAGTATGTTAAACTAGAAATCTGTTTAACTACAGAAAATAGTTATAGTAACTACCTTGTGTTAAGTTGTGCCATATTCTCCCCTACATGTTGTTTGTTAAGGATAAAGACCGTAGTAAATGTACCTGAGCACTTACCTGTGTTGTTCTTCTGTTTTGCTACTTCAGATTGACCTCACCCCAATTGAGGTGGCTATCGAGGACATGCAGAAGAAAACCCGCGAACTGGCCATCGCCACGCACAAAGAGAAGCCTGACCCTAAAATGCTGCAGATGGTTTTGCAGGGATCTGTAACAGCTACAGTCAACCAGGTCTGCCCACCTCACCTGCTCTTTTTACACACTCACTCACTCATTCACTACTGTTTCGCATGACTGAGAACTTTCCATCTCCTCAGGAAATCTCTCCGTTTTAGTCTCAGGAAAAGCTTGCGGTAATCTAAGCACAGCGTATTATAGTGATGTAAGCCACATAAGTCAGTCTGAAAGGATTTAAAGTGATATTCCCCTTTTCTGGGGGCCACGCAGGCCTGCGCAGTAACAGTTTACAACACCAATCATGAGAAGTTTACTGTTGCGAATGTCTCCAAAATCCTGAGGAGATGGCTGTGGTTACGTGATAAATGCCAGTTGGAGGGACAACATAGGAAGCGTACAGCAATCCCTCCACTGCTTGGCTCCGCAGCCACATCACTCAGACAAAGACCTATTCATGATCTTTCCCTTATGTGTTGACTTTACCTTGTGGCCTCAAATGCACGAAGCATTCATTTTCTCCTTCAGCACCGAGAGTGAGAGAGAGAGAGACCTCTTTATTTCCATCTTCTCTCTCTCTTCAGGGACCGCTGGAGGTGGCCCAGGTCTTCTTGAATGAAATCCCAGCAGACCCTAAACTCTACCGTCATCACAACAAGCTGCGGCTGTGTTTCAAAGAGTTCATCCTACGGTGAGTGTGGCATTTGAGATAAGAAAGAGATACGAACAACCAGCATTTTTTGCAGGTCAATGATTTTTTTTCCAATTGCCTAGTGCTTTCTCAACTCGGTGTCTACTCAGTTCAAAGGAAAATCCCAAAAATATCATGTAAAATAGTCGGTTTGCGTTTGCACCAAGAATAGAAATAAAGAGGTGCCATTATTTTTCCTCTTAAATATTTCTGAAGATGGCTAAAAATCATCTAGAGGAGACTACAGAGGTCCATTTCTATTCTTTCCATTTCTTTTCCACTTGCAGAGGAGCAGGCTGGCCAAGGCTTAATGCATTTTGACTGCATTTGATTTGCATTACGATTATGTTTAAACTAAAGCTCTAAATAAATGAGGCTCCGAACGTGGCCTTTTTTTTTTCTCAGGACATATGGAACGTTTGAGGGAATGTTTCAGTTCAGGTCCTGAAGGTTGCTTTCATTTAGGAAAAGTGTGCGTCAGAGCCTTGATTGCTACCAGAATACTGACAAATATTTACTGTAATTTGAAAAATGTTTATTTTCTTCCATAATCCATTCAGTCTGGCATGCCTCTTATAAGCTACATTATCCAGTGGATGTCATGGCCTCTTTATACACTGGAGAGAAAGAGTCATATACTTCAGAGTGGAGATGGTCGATCTGATGATGTGATACCATTATTGTAATAAATAACATCACACGTGGCTCTGTTACTGCCCTGTTGCGGCTCTACAGCAGAGTTAGATCTGTAGCTAAACATAAAACAATCATCCTTTGCAGTAATGATTGATTGAAGTGGGTGCACAGACTGCTGGTCATAACACAGATGGGAATTCCGCCTAGCTAGGTAGATGACGAAAAAGGCAAAGAGAAAGATTTAAGACGAACATTAATAATTTGGAGAAAAATAGACTCATTTGCACTGATAAGTACTCAGTTGGTTTCCTGATACGTTTAATCTACAATGAGACACTAAAAAATCATGAAGCTGGAGTCAGATTCGAAGACTCATTCGAATTTTCCTGTTCCACCTTAAATGGTACAGCAGTTACATTCTGGCACCTCAGGCGCAATTTAAGGTGGAACAGAACAATTTAAACAAGAAACTGGCAAATGAGAAACGAGTGCAGCCTTGTAAAAAAATCAAACGTTGAGAGAAATTTTAGAAACGATTCAATTTTTGTGGAAAATTTTCTTGCCAGACGCAAGAAAAGCGGCTATAGCTGAGCTAAAGTTTAAAGCAGAGTCTGCGTTTTGGTTTATATTATATTGTCAGTCTGTAGTGCGTTATTTACAGCCAAGATGGTAAAACGGCCAGAAACTATTGTGGCTCCCCAAGGTGGTTCGATTTTTGCTGAATGGCTCTACTTAACATTTGGCTTGCCAACCCCTGAAATAGACTGATCAACAGCTTGGTTAAGTAAAAAAGGTTTAGAAGAGACCCCCAAATAATGTACCTAAAGCCCACTACACAGTGGGCTGCGCACTACACAGTTTGTAAAATTAATAGGTGTAACGTGCTGACGGAAAAACAGATGCTTGCGGAAAAAACAACCAACCGAAGTAAAAAGGGGCAAAACACAAAGCGTAGTCAGAGTCCAGGCAGAAAGTCGAAACACAGATCAAAACTCCGAGCAGAAGCACTAAAGGGGAAGCCAAACAATCAGAATCAGAAAAGAGAAAGCTCAGTAGTTTCTGGGAAACAATACCTCACACTGAGACTGACAAAAGCCCGGGCTTTTCTACTCTAGGCTACCTGTCCTCTGAATAAACACACAGGTGGAAACACTTAAAACTTAATAGGAACACATGCTAGAGTCTATAGTCACATGGGAATCCACTGAATTCTGGGTAACGTTGTCTTCTCCATGGTTGGTGTCCGAGCGCGGATGTTCCATCACATGATCTCCCAGAGTATTCTGGGAGTTGGAGTCCGTATCCTTCATAGAATGAGCCAAATGCATGACAATAGGTGTGAGCTCATACAGTGTACTCAAATAAAATCAGTTTTCTGTGGAATAGTATACGGCCATATACATACAGTTCACTGTGTAAACATGGGCCTGTAATTCTGTCACATTCAGGTCTGTTTCTGTTTTATTAGACTGACAAGTCTGAGA
This sequence comes from Pygocentrus nattereri, assembly GCF_015220715.1. Classification (NCBI taxonomy): domain Eukaryota; kingdom Metazoa; phylum Chordata; class Actinopteri; order Characiformes; family Serrasalmidae; genus Pygocentrus; species Pygocentrus nattereri. The sequence goes on along the minus strand of NC_051238.1, from coordinate 25,132,279 downwards.
AACTAGTGGATGGTGGAGTACAGGTTTATGTGAAATTTAGTTGTTGCATGCAAAGTGTACATACAATAAATATCACCACATGTGAAAGCGAGACAGCCATCACAGCTGTAATCTTGAATCGTCATCCGTTTCTGTGACTCATTAACATACACTCACTGGCCACTTTATTAGGTACCTTGCTAGTAAAAGGCTGGACCCCCCTTTTGCCTTCAGAGCTGTCTTAATTCTTCGTGTCAGACTTTCAACAAGGTGTTGGAAACGTTCCTCAGAGATTCTGGTTGGTTATTTGAGTTCCTGTTGTCTTTCTATCATCTGGAACCAGTCTGCCCATTCTCCTCTGACCTCTCACATCAACAAGGCATTTTCGTCCACACAACTGACCGCTCACTGGATGTTTCCTCTTTTTCGGACCGTTCTCTGTAAACCCTAGAGATGGTTGAGCGTGAAAATCCCAGCAGATCAGCAGTTTCTGAAATACTCAGACCAGCCCGTCTGGCACCAACAACCACGCCACGTTCAAAGCCCCTTAAATCCCCTTTCTTCCCCGTTCTGATGCTCGGTCTGCACTTCAGCAAGTCGTCTTAACCACCTCTACATGCCTGAATGCAGTGAGCTGCGGCCGTGTGATTGGCTGATCAGCTGTTTGTGTTAACCAGCAACTGAACAGGTACCTGTACCTAATAAAGTGGCCTGTGAGTGTATGCTCAAGCATGCAACACAATAATCGAAACACAAAGATGCATAAGCAAAGAGACATTTCGACCTCGCTCTCATCTTGCAGAACACCACCTGACACTCTCCCTCTCACACTGCTTTAGTGGTGTTTGTAATGTATTTAACAGTGTGTGAGAAACTCTGTAGCTGTTTACCGTTCAAATGTAAAAACCTTTGTGATTCTATATGGAGTCATTTGTCTAATTACTAGAGGAATGTACCTCAGTAATGGAAATCAGAACTGGACAAACTGCTGTTGTTGCTAATGATTTTACACACGTTCTTTGCAGTTATCACAGAATTGATACTGTTTGGAAGTTGTAAATATAAGAGCTTACTTTGCCACATAGGACAAATCCTATTTGATTTGTAAAATGGAGCGCACCTCACACTGAACCTCTGTCCTTCCCAGAAATAGTCTTTTTGTTGTGATTGAGCTGCAGAGAGATTCTCACATAATGAGTTTCAGCTACGAAATGACAACGACAAATGGCAAATCTTCTCTTTATTACGTGACTTCAACAAAGCTTGAACTGTATATTGCTGGGAAATATCATTCTGTTCTGCAGTGAGAGCTGCTTTTGCTACAAACTGGCAAGCTGACTTAAAATGGTAAAGTTAACGCCTTGAAGTTCTGCTCTATATTTGGTAATCATTATAAAGCTAATCAAGCATTTGCTGAAGTTCAACAACAGCTCCTCCATCTCTGCGGCCCCACTGGACAAGTCTCCTCGCCGTTTTGCTCTCTACTGCCTCTATTTGGCTTTTTGGCTGAATCGTTTGGTCAGTTACATCACAGACCATCTCCCACAACAGGTGCAGATTTTCAGTTTTAATGAATCAAACGTCTGAAAATATCCAAAGCCTCTGATCTCTCCAGAGCCACACCTGAAGGCTAAAGATAGACTGGTTTCACACTGAAAGATCATCCGCATTGACAGTTGCTTCTAGCTGAGCGCCCAAACTAGAAAGGCGCGTTTGATTCTCAAAATTTTGGCGGTGGAGGAGGCGAGTTGGGGTTAAAATGTGGCTAAAGAGTGCGCACGTTAGACAGTAGAGCAAAGAAAAGATGCACACAGGCTTTTAAAATCTCACGTCTTAATATTATCAAGTCACACAAACGAAGCTGAAACTGGAACACAAACAACAGAGCAAAAGCACAAACTGTGGACAAACTGGCTCACTTGAAATCGTATAGTCAGTGTCTTCACACACATATATATATATAATGTGTGTGTGTGTGTGTGTGTGTGTGTGTCTGTAAACATAAATACAGTACAAAAAACTAGATTTCTCCTTGATGCTGCCAGCAATGACATGCATTTCCATCACCAGCACATTTGGTTTCATTTAATGAAGCATTGATTAACCAAAACAGATGTAGAATGATAAAATAATTTCAAATGATAAATTCTTACTTTCCAGATAACTAGCTTTTTAAAACCAATCTCAGGGGCCTAAAGCTTTTGCATCGTACTGTATATCGCATGTCATGAAAATATCTTCAGGGCTCAGTCTTGGCAGTATCACCCGCTCCACCTCAGAGTCATAGTTCTAATCAAGCACTAGTGCCCTCCATATACAGCACAGCAGCTGTGTTCATTAGAACGTAAAGGATCTTAGATAAGCAGTCAAACTCAACATTTATTATTGCACACAACTGATCTTCTTATGAGGCCCGAACAAATGTAGTCTGTGTTCAGGTTTATGTGTCATTACTTTTGAACTGTATGCCATTTATTGAAATGTGTGGCCTTCAAATGCGCAGACCCTTATAAAAACACACGAGTAAAACCATTAGGATGGCAATAAATCTGCTGTCACTATTTCAGAATGTCTTTGTTCTGACTTGTTCCAGATTTGGACGTAATGTGTGTATGTTTCTCATAGTTGGCCCAGTGTGTTAATGCTTTTGTGGCTTTTTCCTTGGCCGTCCTTCATTTTATGGCCACGGCTCTGAAAAGGCTTCCAGTAACAGAAATACCAGAGAAAACATATAAGGCTTTTAAATCATGATGGCTTTCAGTCATATTCAGTTCCCCTGCAGTTCCTACAGCATAAGATGGCTCATTTCCTCAGCCCAGCATATGTGGTTCACTGTAACTGCGTTTGTGCTGTAGGTGTGGGGAGGCAGTGGAGAAGAACAAGGCCCTGATCACACCTGACCAGAAGGAATACCAGCAGGAGCTGAAGAAGAACTATAACAAGCTGAGGGAGAATCTCAGGCCCATGTTGGAGAGAAAAATCCCTGAACTGTACAAGCCCATCGTCAAACCTCGCTTGGAGAACAGGTACTACATCTGCTCACTTGTTCACTGTGTAGCAAAGCAGCAAAAGACAAGTCTGGCTGAAAATCTGGTTTTCTTCTCATGCTAAATGTAGCTGATTAGTTCAGACGTCTGTTATCTGAAGTAGAGCTGATCGTTTTTATATCAAAATCACAAAGTACAAATTATATCTGTACAAACAAAATTATATCTGGAATTATTATTGAAGTTTAAAGTGGATAAAACTAACCCAAGCTTGTGAAAAGGCAGTCTGGCAAATAATATTCAGCTTTCAATATGAAAAAATGGATCTTCTTCACAAAAAAGGCCTGGAGCGTAGTTTACAGTAAATAGTCACATTTACATTTACGGCATTTGGCTGGCGCTCTTATCCAGAGCGACTTACAATTTGACCATTTTACACAGGGAGGCCGAGGTGGTGTTAGGAGTCTTGCCCAAGGATCATTATTGGTATAGTGTAGGGGGCTTGCTCTGGTGGGGGATTGAACCCCAGTCTACAGTGTGGAAGACAGAGGTGTTACCCACTACACTAACCAACCACTGTGCAGCTGCAATATTGGTCCCCTAATGGCTCAGCCCAAATCTGAAACCTGCTTCTTTAGTTTTGCTCTGGAGCTATAAGGGTCATATAGCTAACAGGTAGTGCAAGCTTACAACCATAACAAGCATTATACCAACTGGCCACATAAAATCATTACATGCATGCATCAAACGGAGCTGTTGAGTTATCTGTGAAGATAGACAAATATAAACAGAATTCAGGCTTCAAGACGTGGACTACAGTCTGATACAGTGAAAGAAACCAAACAAACCTGACTGCTTGAGATTACTTAACAACACGGTTTGAGGGAAGTGGGTGATGACTGTGTTTTTAGCCCCAGTTTCCCTAACGGAGACAGATTTTTTTTCAGCAAGGCACCCAGTTGTACACCCACGTGATGACTGCTCGTGTGTTTTGAACAGCTCAGTTTAGTTTTCCAGTCTGAGAGCTGTTTGAAAGCAGGTTTGACATTCTCAGCAATGAGTCCTTTAATCTGTGTCATTTCAGTTTAATGTTGTTTCAATGTATTATGGTGCTTTTCTTCATAACAAGCAGAAAAATCACTAATAGTATGCTGATGTCTTAGCAGCTTGCAGCTACATTTCCCGTTCGTAAATGATGCAGCAGTTTCTGGCGCCTCAGGCATCAGAACTGCTGCGCCGTTTAAGGTGGAACGGGAAGATTCAAACAAGAAGCTGGCAAATAGCTGACTCCAGCTTCAAGTCACGGAAGATTTATGGCTGGGAGATAATATATAATTACCACATCTCCCCTCTTTGAAGGCATAAGATTCATTAAATTTTACTAGGCCCAGCTTTGAGGTTGACGAACCCTCCTCTGCTGTCACTGCAGGCTGGCACGGTCGCCTACAGAGCACCACTAGTAGCCTGTTAAAGAAGTAAAGTTCTTTTTTATTTGAGGGTCGTTTCCATTTCGTATGGGAAGATTTCAACCAAACTCAGATCGAAGAGGCAAGATGACACTTCAAAACAAGGGGTAGGGATAAAAATAAGAAATGGGATTGGGCCAAAATCTATGAAAGCAATAGCAACACTAAGGAGCTGTTGCCAGTGAGAGTGCTAGAAAACTCAAGGAAGTTAAGTGATACTTTTTTGATCCCACAACCGGGAAAATTCCACCTCCGCATTTAACCCATCCTTGAAGTGAAACACCACATACACACTAGTGAACACACACACTAGGGGGCAGTGAGCACACTGGAGCCCTATCCACGGCGCCCGGGGAGCAGTTGGGTGCCCTGGGGATCGAACCGGCAACCTTCCGGTCACAGGGCCAGATCCCTAACCTCCAGCCCACGACTGCCCCAAGGGGCGAGCAACTAAAACAGACATGGTGAAGGTGTTATTAGAGAAAAAAATGACATACATTGAGATTCTGAAAGTCACGTTCGGTCGGCTAGATATTAGGCATGTAGTTTGCACAGCCCTGATTGGTGCTTCCATTACTTTTCAGCTACATAAAGACTTTTATCTTAAAAAACTAAAGAAGCACCAAACCTCTTGGCTTATTGACAGTATTAGAGATGAGAGGAAATCAGATTTTTTGCCAGACTGTTTCTTTAAGGGTGTGCCAAGCCTACAGTGGTGATGCTCGCACAGAAAACAGGTCTGTTCTCACTAAGCCTGTAGAGCGGAGGACTGCTTTCTGTGAAATGGATTCATTGCTGTAGTAAAGGAGTAAAGTCACTGATCTGATTTAACCAGTGTGACTAGGCACGTCATTGTGCCCGGATGTTGTAGTGTAGAACGGTCCTTCATCTAAAAATTCAACATCACCAAAGCTCCTTTTCAAGGAGTCGTTGTACTAGTTACTCTTTCGCCGCCCTTTGAAAGCTTCTCCTCCTCCTTCCCGTCTTGTTTGGAACAGGGACTCCATCAAACGGCACAGTTTCCGCCGCACTCAGGAGGAGAGTTCATGATGTCATGAGAACGGGGTCTCCAGGGGACATCGGGAAGAGAACGTTCCGTCATTCAGAGAAGAGGAACGACGTTGTTTGGATGGCTGGAGCCGGGTTTCACGCACAGTATTAAAGATGCTAGATCATATCACATATGCTGTTATTTGAGGTCCAGTTCATCAAAGTGATACTGAACATAGATGATTCCAGGAATGTCCTTTTGTTTTATCTGTCTCTGTTCTTGTGTTCTCCGTTTGACAGCAGAATTTCTGGCTGTGATTTCAGCAGGTTGGTACTTTGGTAGCTGTTAAATGATAATAAGTATTGAACTATTTATTAACACATTCACCCACTGAGCTCTAATGGAAAGAGTGAGATGGGATATTGAGGACTTGCATCTGAGACCACATACGACGGTTTTGTTGTCCATAAAATAGAACGCGAAATCAACACGTTCCTTTTTTGTCTGTTTTAAAACATTGTCTTGATTGCTCTGTTGTAACAGCATTCCAAAAGGGAATATCAGGAAGTCATAATTGTCATCAACTACCAAACTACCAACTTGAAAATGTTTTCAAAAATAAATAAATAAATAAATAAATGAGGATTTTATGTACAAGTGTAAACTTTACATGGAACATTGAATTATTTTGCAGTGTTGCAAACTGTAATGTCTAAATGTTTTAACGTTTGAACCTGATGTCATCAAACACGAGTTATTCTCTGGATTTTGGCTGCAATAATAGAATATATATATATATTTTAACAGAGATATATGAAATAGATGTATATATGTTCTGCTTTATTTATAGAGAATTTTAGCTACGATGTGCTCACTGGTTTGATCAGCACTGGCTGTGATGTACCAGTAACAATGTGCTCATGATTAACTCTTATCAGAAAGAGGCAATAAGAATGATGAGAAAGTCAACATCAGTTAAAAAGATACCGCACGGTGGGTGGGCTTATCAAACGTTGATAAGGAACATTTTTCGTTTTGTTGTTTTATGTATTTCTAAGCTGATATTTTGTTCTGGACTGTTTTTATGTTGTTTTGTCAGTTTGTACTGTGCCAAATTATGAAAATCATTACCATTAGAATTAATCCCATAATATCAGGCCATAGCTGAACCGGCTGTTTTGGAAGAAGTATTTGGTTTAGTTATCAACCTCATGGCACCATTCGATCTGTTACACACCTTGCTGCTCTTTACAGTGTGAGAACTGTTCAGTTTTGAAAATTATTAGATTGTTTTCTGTTCCTGAGGTCTCAGTAAGAAGCACAGAAGTGGATATTGATCTATTTTTTATCAATGCCATGCAAATGAATCAAATAAACGTTTAATGGTAAAAGCTGTGTGGTCGCTTCCAGCAAACAACATCATTTACAAACTTCTTTTCATCACACTATATTGCACGTTTCAAATGATTGCTATTACGTGTCAGTGCCACAGAAGTATGATACATTTCCATATCCTACAACTTTTGTTATATTATGTGTCTCTGTGTGACTCTACATTCCCTTAATTACTACACCCTACATTCCCTTAATCACTACACTCTATATTCCCTTAATCACTACACTCTACATTCCCTTAATCACTACACTCTATATTCCCTTAATCACTACACTCTACATTCCCTTAATCACTACACTCTATATTCCCTTAATCACTACACTCTATATTCCCTTAATCACTACACCCTACATTCCCTTAATCACTACACCCTACATTCCCTTAATCACTACACTCTATATTCCCTTAATCACTACACCCTACATTCCCTTAATCACTACACTCTATATTCCCTTAATCACTACACTCTATATTCCCTTAATCACTACACCCTACATTCCCTTAATCACTACACCCTACATTCCCTTAATCACTACACTCTATATTCCCTTAATCACTACACCCTACATTCCCTTAATCACTACACTCTACATTCCCTTAATCACTACACTCTATATTCCCTTAATCACTACACCCTACATTCCCTTAATCACTACACTCTACATTCCCTTAATCACTACACTCTACATTCCCTTAATCACTACACCCTACATTCCCTTAATCACTACACCCTACATTCCCTTAATCACTACACTCTATATTCCCTTAATCACTACACCCTACATTCCCTTAATCACTACACCCTACATTCCCTTATTCACTACACCTTACATTCCCTTAATCACTACACCCTACATTCCCTTATTCACTACACCTTACATTCCCTTAATCACTACACTCTATATTCCCTTAATCACTATACCCCACATTCCCTTAATCACTACACCCTACATTCCCTTAATCACTACACCTTACATTCCCTTAATCACTACACTCTATATTCCCTTAATCACTATACCTCACATTCCCTTAATCACTACACCCTACATTCCCTTAATCACTACACCCTACATTCCCTTAATCACTACACCCAACATTCCCTTAATCACTACACATTCCCTTAATCACTACACCCTACATTCCCTTAATCACTATACATTCCCTTAATCACTACACTCTACATTCCCTTAATCACTATGCTCTACATTCCCTTAATCACTAAACTCTACATTCCCTTAATCACTACACTCTACATTCCCTTAATCACTACACTCTATATTCCCTTAATCACTATACCGCACATTCCCTTAATCACTACACCCTACATTCCCTTAATCACTACACCCTACATTCCCTTAATCACTATACATTCCCTTAATCACTACACTCTACATTCCCTTAATTACTACACTCTACATTCCCTTAATTACTACACTCTATATTCCCTTAATCACTACACTCTATATTCCCTTAATCACTACACCCTACATTCCCTTAATCACTACACCCTACATTCCCTTAATCACTACACATTCCCTTAATCACTACACCCTACATTCCCTTAATCACTACACAGTCCCTTAATCACTACACCCTACATTCCCTTAATCACTATACATTCCCTTAATCACTACACTCTACATTCCCTTAATTACTACACTCTATATTCCCTTAATCACTACACTCTATATTCCCTTAATCACTACACCCTACATTCCCTTAATCACTACACCCTACATTCCCTTAATCACTACACATTCCCTTAATCACTACACCCTACATTCCCTTAATCACTATACATTCCTTTAATCACTACACCTTACATTCCCTTAATCACTAAACTCTACATTCCCTTAATCACTACACACTACATTCCCTTAATCACTATACCCCACATTCCCTTAATCACTACACACTACATTCCCTTGATCACTATACCCCACATTCCCTTAATCACTACACTCTACATTCCCTTAATCACTACACACTACATTCCCTTGATCACTATACCCCACATTCCCTTAATCACTACACTCTACATTCCCTTAATCACTACACTCTATATTCCCTTAATCACTACACCCTACATTCCCTTAATCACTACACTCTAAATTCCCTTAATCACTATACCCCACATTCCCTTAATCACTATACATTCCCTTAATCACTACACTCTACATTCCCTTAATCACTACACTCTATATTCCCTTAATCACTACACTCTACATTCCCTTAATCACTATACCCCACACTCCCTTAATCACTACACTCTACATTCCCTTAATCACTACACACTACATTCCCTTGATCACTATACCCCACATTCCCTTAATCACTACACTCTACATTCCCTTAATCACTACACTCTATATTCCCTTAATCACTACACCCTACATTCCCTTAATCACTACACTCTAAATTCCCTTAATCACTATACCCCACATTCCCTTAATCACTATACATTCCCTTAATCACTACACTCTACATTCCCTTAATCACTACACTCTATATTCCCTTAATCACTACACTCTAAATTCCCTTAATCACTATACCCCACATTCCCTTAATCACTATACATTCCCTTAATCACTACACTCTACATTCCCTTAATCACTACACTCTATATTCCCTTAATCACTACGCTCTACATTCCCTTAATCCCTACACTCTACATTCCCTTAATCCCTACACTCTACATTCCCTTAATCCCTACACTCTACATTCCCTTAATCACTACACTCTATATTCGAAAATATGAAGCATTATATAGAACAAGGGTGTTTAGCCCTAGTCCTGAAGATCTACTACCTCAGATCCAGCGCACCTGGCTCTAACATCTGGATGCTCCTGAATGCCTTCACTATCTGGATCAGGTGCGTTAGATTAAGGAAGGAGCTAAACTCTGTAGGGTGGTAGATGTCCAGCACCAGGACTGGGCAGCCCTGATATAGAGCATTATTAGACAGAACAGAATTTGTGCTGTAAATGATTTTACACACTAACGTTACACAGTGTCGCCAGATCTCTCAACAGAAACAAGCAACCAGATTCCACGACTTTCAATACTTGTAAGTGACTTTACAGAAAAATAAGCCTATTGTTGTTTAATAAGCACAACTGGCAACCGCGCAAAGGGCTTTGCTCATCACAAACAGTGCATTATGGTACTCAGTTCCCTGGATATAAAGCAGGGTATGTTTTCTCCAGATCTCCATGCTTCATGTCTCCGTGTAGTGGCCGTATTTACAGAGCAGTTAGCTAATCATGCGGAGTCTACAGCCTTAATAATCGCCCGAATGCAGAAGATTTTTCTTTTGTGTCTCACACTTTTGTTTCCTTTTCCACTGTTATTTTAAACTGTCGTGACTCGGTTCATTTGTAGGCAGTTGTTATTATTCAAAGGTCATTATTTTAGCAGGGCATATTTCCAGAGGTGGACTAAGTTCACAAATCATGTCCTTGAGTTAAAGTAGAGACCCCCAAGGTAAATATCACTCCAGTAAAAGTAGAAGTTCCTCCCTTTAGACCTCCACTTGAGTAAAACTACTAAAGTATTTACCTTCAAATGTACTTAAGTATAAAGTAAAAGTACTAAAAGAGTAATTCTGGCTCTGATCTGGTCCTGTTATCATTTTTATAACCAGACTGGCTTCATGAACTCATTTCAGGTGAAAGTCCTCCAGCGTCTCTCTTGGTAAACCAGTCTTTTAATAGAACGTCATTAATTAGTGACGCTGACGTCTATTAAAATGATCAGAAGCACAAAACACTGAAGGTAAACAGGTTCCATCAGGGAGAACCGAGTGGCTCTGAAATCACTTTTTACACACAAGCAAAGTTTCAGTTTCAGATTTATTTACAACTTAGTTCCAAGTTTAAGTTGAATAAAAACTGGCTTTAAACTCAGGATCACAGATGAGCTCCTTTACTATGTTGATCTGTAGGCGTCTGTTCATAAACATAAACCAGCCCAAACTCATTTACTATAAAATGAAATGGTGTTTGTAGAAATTCAGAAAAAAGCCGCGTCAGTCTCGACTGCATATGTGGACATATTTCTATATTGAGCTCTATTTACACAAAGTTAGGTTAGTTCATCATTTATGTTGAACAGACTCTCCCAAAGTTTTACGCTGCTGCGCTGACGTTGAACCGCGTGCTGCACTGGGTCGGTATGACCAACAGGTCAAAACCAGCTCTAAACAAAGTGACCGCTGGGCCCTGATTGGTGCTCTGGCTTTGCGCTTCTTTCGTTTTGACATGTGACGTTTTTATACACACAGAAACCAAAAGGAACGACAGATTTCTCACAATGTAGGAGGAAAAAGTCGGACATTAGACTCTGAAATGTAGTGGAGTGAAAGGAAAAAGTCGCCCAGTAATTGAAAAACTTAAGTACAGATACAGGAAAAAAATACTAAAGTACAGAAACTAATTACATTTACTCAGTTACTCAGTTACTGTCCACCACTGCCTATTTCAGATTTGGACAACGGGTAAAGTCCGTTTGTGGGTCTGTTAGCAGTCCGTGCTGAGGTAAATCCAGCTTATCTACAGCTCTACTCTCCGGCGCGGAGCAGTGATGACTGTCCGTGTGCGACAGCGTGCTCGGCGGTTCAGCGCTCGGCGGTGGAGCCGCTGGGAGACGCAGGTTTGTGGAAGCAGCCGGTTGTTCACACAGCCGCATCTGCGCAACACACACTTACAGGCTTTTACCTCTGCCTGCACGTCCAGCCCCAGAGTCGGACGGCTTGGCGCAGAGCATGGCGTTAAAAGCCACTACGGTGCGGGGAAGAGGCAGAAGCTCCAGGCGGTGACGGGAAAAACCCACTGGCTGGAGTTGTTAAGCTGTTTTAATGGTGATGGTGATATGTGGAAACATCGAAACGCAAACACTCCGCATTTCATGACGCCCGACACTCACCGCCTCTATTATTGTCTGTTAAACTGATATTAAAAAGTCCGGAGTTTCCCCAGCACTGAGTTCAGTAGCTAGGGTGCGTTCAAATCACGCAGGCAGGCAGTTCTGCGCACTTTGCTTCATGTTCCTGTTTAATGGTGTTGTACACCGACCAGCCATAAACATGAACACCCCCCTCTTGCTGCTCCCCTTGCCCTACAGCAGCGCTTTGTATTCTGCAGTTACACCCTGTAGTCCATCTGTGGTCCGTCTGGTTTACTGCATACTTTGTTAACCCTTTTTTGAAACTGATGTGGTGGTGGTGTGTTAGTGTGTGCTGTGCTGGTCTGAGTGGATCAGACACAGCAGTGCTGCTGGAGTTTTTAAACCCCTCATTGTCACTGCTGGACTGGGAATAGTCCACCACCCAGAAATATCCAGCCAACAGCGTCCTGTGGGCAGCGTCCTGTGACCACTGATGAAGGGCTAGAGGATGACCGACACAAGCTGTGCAGCATCAGATGAGCTACTGTCTTTGTCTTCACATCTACAACAAGGTAGTGGCTAACAGAGTGGAAAGTGAGTGGGCACAGTGTTTTAAACTCCAGCTGCACTGCTGTGTCTGATCCACTCGCACCAGAGCAACACACACTAACACACCACCGCCATATCGGCGCACTGTAGTCCAGACTACAACTGGTCGTTGGGTCCTGCCCATTGAAGAACAGGGTAAAAGGGGGCTAACAGAGTATCAGAGAGACAGATGGACTACAGTCTGTAACTGTGTAACTACAGAGTGCAGCTATACGGTCAGTGGAGCTGATAAAGTGGACAATGAATGCAGATGCAGTGAGGTGGTTTAAATGTTATGGCTGGTTGGTGTGTGCTGCCCTGCTGTATGTGGCTCAGGGGGTCTAGAAAAAGTTGGAATAGCACCACAGGCCTTCTCACAGCAATCCTACACTAGATGTGCAACCATAAACTTTTAAATTGTCGTGTGTTGATGCTCAAATCTGACATGAAAATATACACCGATTAAAAAATACTCGTAAAATACCCGTCGACTCCCTTTTACCTGTTTAATGCTGTCAAGACTAATGTTTGTTCACCCTTAGTGCAAAAGAACAGCCTCCTCCACTTTTAAGGGGCATTCTGACCTAAAACTAGCTTTTAATATAACCTGCCATGTTATGTAAAATTATGTAAGCACAGTATGGCACTCATTATCCTCACTGGTTTGACAGAATTCATGATTTTGCTATAATCATCATAAGGGGTTTCCCTAGTCTTTACACATCTAAACATACAAATCTTGCTCTGAGACCACTGCAGCTTTTTGGTGCAAATCGACATGTTTATACCAAATAATTAATGTATTCATTTCAGCGTGTCCTTTTAAGCTTTCTGTCAGAATTTGTCACATTTACTCAAATCATCTTGCTAGAAATTTTCTGTATCTTGATGTTCTGAAGCGGAACTGTTAAATTAACCCATCTTTTCAATTTCAGGCCATCACGACTTAAGTAATGAATCCCGCAGTGTGAAATAAATTGGTGTTAACGGTGAAATGAGTCTGACGTTTGCACACTGTAAATTGAGAAATGAATTCCTGACAGAACCAACACACTGAATGATGGAGCCTAAGCATCAACCTGAGCTGGACCCTAATAAAGATGACCTGCCTTTGCGAGCCAACACTAATCATGTGCTGGTCAGGCACTATGTGCTGGACTTGACTGTTGACTTCCAGAAGAAGGTCATCGGTGGCAACATTGTCCTGTTTCTGGAGCCTGGTAAAGGAGCTGTATCTTTAGCATTCTCAGAAGATCCACACCCACAGGATGCTGGTGATGTGGAACAAGCCAGTTGTTTTACTTCCACGCATGTACCTGATGATGCAGGACCAAACCTTGATCAAAAAAGTGGTGTAAGTAAGCTGCCATGGGATGATATGAATGAGGATTTTACATTGATTTTGGACTGCTGTGACCTGCTGGTGTCCAAGGTGGAGGAGGTGGATGTGTCCACTGTGCCTGAGCTTGGGGACCTTCTCAAGGGAGACACGGTGGATCAGGACAGTCAGAATTCATCATTTGTTTTAGTACAGAAGCTGATATCCATTCCTTCAGACCGATGGAGACAACAGCATGACCTCTATCTCCAGTGCAGCTACGCCTCTGGGGTTCATACACAGCCACTGCTGTTCCACATGGACCAGTGGAGTCTTCAAGTCAGAAAGAAAGGGGTTCAATCCCCTAGCGACTTCCCTCCTTGCCTTAGGATCTGGTATGAGACCAAACCTACAGGAGGCTCAGTGAGGTGGACAAAAGACCAGGATGACAGGTGAGCACCGGTCTGTATTTATTAGCCTTTACATCAGTGGACAAGCTAGAGTTAAGATTATTTTACAACTGTGGGGGGTTCCCAATGATTGTGTTGACATATTTACATAATGCATGCTGGGTATTGTAGTGAGAGAACACAGATTGGATGAAAACACAAAAAGGATGCAATGCAGTGAATTTCGTCAAGCTCACGAGGCTGAGGGATGCAGGGCTGCACCATACAATACTACATAACATAACTTAAACAACATATTAAATGCAAATTCATGCTGGAATGCCTTTTGAGTAATCTCAGATAACCTTTCATATGTGGTGTCTGACCCTGTAGTACATACTGGTACCTATAAAAATAGACATAAATATGTTGCGGTGGTAAAACCGCTTGAATTTTGTCCCTTCCTTTGTCCATTTGATTACAAATTCTCTGAAGTTACACTAAGTCTATCAGTGCTCTGTATACCACTCCTTCCCAAGTGGAGCAAAAAATGAGATCAGCCTAATCGAAGGTAATTCTGGTCCTAGATCAGCCCTGCCCTGACATGCTTTACGCTTAAAGGCTCATAATGTTCAGGATAGTGTATGTCCTTTTCACATGTTTAGGTGCTGTGTTTACACCATGGGCTCCCCAATCAACAACAGAGCTCTTTTCCCATGCCAAGAACCACCTGTTGCGATGTCGACCTGGCAGGCGTGTGTGAAGGCCCCGTGTGAATATACGGTTTTGCTGAGTGGTGAAAATCAGGCCAGTCCCATGCCTGAGGAGACGGGTCTGTTGAAAACAATAATTTGGCGTGTAATTCAACGGAAATATGTAGTGCAACTAGTGCTTGCACTCAAAAGCCACTTGGACAAACTTAACACCTATTTCTCGCTCTATTTAACAGGTTTCTTACAATGGGATTATTATGTTACTATGCCAATGCCTGCCTCAACTTTTACCATAGCAGCAGGGAAGTGGCAGGAAGCCAGGGTTCGGGTTCACAACCTTGAGGAAGGGGAAAGTGAGGAGCCCTGTGCAACATTAACCTGGTAAGTACTTTTCATTGAAGTTACTGTTGTCTGTGATATGATCTTGCCTGTGTTGGAGGTGTAAAAATCATGATCGATCGATCTGAAGGTGGCAGTTCAACCGCATTGATTTTGAAAATCAATTATCATAATAATAAAGTTTTTTTTTTTTCATTTTGAAATTTTAAATCTTGGTTATAGTTTGTTTTATTGGAATGGCACTTCTTGAAAATAAATGTGCTGAGGCTGCAGTGCTTGATCTGTTGTGTTTTTTTTTTTTTTTGTCCATATTCCACTATCGTACTATTCTATACTCTATAGAAAAAAAATAGTTTAGGATCATACACAACTAATAGAAATGAACTGAAACGTGATGAGATTTGAGATTTTGTGATGCGATTTCCTAAAGATTCATAATCATTATTAACTCCGTATTATTTATACCCTGGTTTGTGTTGGATTGCATAAAATGTTTATTTATTTATTTATTTATTTTATGTTTGATATGTATATATTTCTGTCTTTATTGCAGCAGAGGCATGACTTACACAGGAAGTCAACCTACAGATCAAAGCTGTGACCGCAAAAGCTCGCATCCCAAGTTGATCTTTTCTGCCGAAGAAGATGAGCAGAGCATTTGCTCCCATGTGGATTATCCATGTCGTTTCAGGCTCAGCACCTCTAGGGCTCAGGATGTCATACCCCATCGAGTGTTTGCCCCATTCTGTCACCTGCAGAAGGCAGAAACCAACGTGCTGCCACTCCTGCCCCTCTGCCTGTCTGCCGCTCACTCTCTTTTGGGTGTCCACCCATTTTCACGTCTGGATGTGCTCATCGTTCCTCCTGGCTTCTCCAGCCTGGGCATGGCCAGGTACGTCTGCTAACCCAGTTCTCTCCAACTTCCAAGTGCCCATACCTGCATGTTAGTCTTTTAGCCCATTGACCTCAGCTTAAAAAGGCCTTTAATTAGAGACTGCTTGGACCGAATGTGTACACAGGTCTGGAATACACCAGGACAAGGCTGGGTGATGTAGCACAAACATTGCATCACAGTACTTGAAGAAATGATCATGATGTGTATCACTTTTCTGAGGTTTGTGAACCAGTTCAATTAGACAAAAGTAGACAAAATCAGTAAAACAGTAGTTCCACAAGCAGAAAACAAGGAGTGCGATTTACCTTTAATTCAGTATGTGCAAACACTAGAGACGGCATGTTTGTATCAAGAGGTATCAGTATTGGCCTGATATCAGCAGAAAATGCTGGATTAGATATCAGGGAGATACAAATTTAATATGATGTTAGCTGTGCATTTCTTACTGTGGAGTACTAGACTATTTAAGTAGTTTCAGTGTGGTGCTCATCTTCAGTAAAGTACTTCAGTTAAAAATAGCTAATTAAAAAAAAAATCAGATCAGTATCAGCTGATACTCAGAGTTTCAATATCAGCATCGTTGTTGTAACAGAAAAAGTAGTATCGAAGCATCTCTAGCAAAACTGTGATTTGTTGAGATGGGAGCAAACTGAGTGTGGAGTTTCTAAATGAGTCCAAGGCTTTGTGAAGGCAGAACTCAAAGAAGAGAGCTTCTCAGCGCTGTCCAACTAACAGCAAGCCTGTTGTTAGGCCGTGGATGTAACGTATGTCTGAAAAGTCCCCCAAAAAGCTTCAGAAAGCAAGTAAAGCTGTATTGCATGTTCGAAAAGCACGTTATATGAGGTAAAAATAAACATGCCACTTTTAAGGGATAAACGGTTCCATTAGCCAACAATAGCATTTCTCTAGTTAGCTTGTTTTGCCTGTGTTATTGATTACTCCAGCTGTTAAAAGAACACAGACTACAGGAATTTGGGGGAAGGTTTTAAAGGGAGCGTTCCCTTGTTTGCAGCACGTTTTGCTGCAATCCAGCACCAAAAGTTTTACAAGTTGTCCCCAGGCGTGTGTTCTTGTTATGAGAACACATCTGGCTCCAAGGTGGCTCCAAAGTGTCCAGCAGACATACGTTGCCAGAGACTTGCGGCTGCTGTGAAATAAAATACTCTACATGCACGTCATGACAAGCATCACGAGCGTGATCTCCTGTCAGCCTTAATCCGTTTTTTTCCTTTGCACATATTTTCCATATTTTGTTCCTCGTGTATTCCACTGTAAACTTGACAGACACTATGCTGGCGCTTGCCTCTAAATGCACACTCCCTCTCTGACCTGAACGGAATGTTAATGCTCTCGGCATCGTGTTGGCTCCTCAGACGCTCAATGGATCACTATGTAGCCTTGTGTACCAGACCTCATCTCGAGTGGTTTACAAACACACTGAACCATCTTGTTTAGTCTGCGTAGTGGAGGTTTCTGAAAAGGAGGGCTTGGTGGAAATCCAGTCACCACTTGGCATCTATGTCCATCGATTCCTCTTTGCCCCTCTGGGTAAAAGCTTTGAGGACGCTGACTGTTTAAGTAAAACACTCTTGTGTACCAAGTACTCTTGAGGTAGTTGGGTGCTGAAACTGGGCTGGATGGCTTTAAATGCTTGCTTTATAAATGTGCTTTCCTCTTAGTGTTTGGGAAGCTTACTGCCAAGGGTCTGCTCTCAAAAAGTTGCTGTACAGCAGTAAATTGCGTTTCTTTTATGTCATGTTTGTGTTTATAGTGTACCAAGGATCAGACTCTCTCCAGCTTTGCATATTTTCTGATGCTAAACAAAGACTCTAATTTAATAGAGCAGCATGCCTTATAATTTGGAATGAATCATCTCCTGAGACATAAGCAAGAAGCAAAAAGGAGGGCCGTTTAGCTTCAGATCAAGTAAACATACTCTTGGGTGGCCGTAGGTGTGTTCCTGTGTTTCCCACCATCTCTCCGTCCAGGAATAAGTGTTCCACAGGACGTGAGGTCATTATGTACTGCCTCAGGCAGGTTCCAGCCATTTACTCAGATTAAATGTCACGTTCTAATCAGCAGTAGGTATATAATCTACACGGTAACTGTGTCCCTGCTTTGTTTTGTGAGTTAAGCTCCTTCTGTCTTTGCTTTGGGCTGATGTAAAATGCACATTTCTTCTAGACAATCCGTGAGGTGTTTATCTTGTATTAGCATCCTCACAGTTTGTTACAGCCTGGTTTTATAAGTCTGGGGTTAAGAGCATTTACTGACACTGGTTGAGAGAAAAAATTCTCTTTGTCAGGGATGCAGATTCTTATTTTTTTTCTACCCTTTGCTCTGTTTGGATCACAACAGTAGACTGACAGTAGTTGCCCCCTCCACAGGGAAATGGTACAGTCCTGCAGGTCTTATTTTAAAAGCCAGGTTGAACCAAATCGGAGGAAGGAGAGTGGTCAACAAATGTGGTATAGGGGAAAGAGAAGGGTGCTTTGAGACGCCATTCCCCCAGGATGTGGGAGAGGATGTGTGGATTATTCCCAGCAACAAAAGCCATTAGCTTCTGGAACTACTTCAGAGACGGGAGCCATTTAATCTGAAAATTGGGAAGTATGTGGGCCCCAGTCCTTGGGGCCAAGCCAGCTGCTGCTTTTATATCATGCTCCTTCATTTACAGTCTGGGTTTGGGACACAGTAAAAAGGGGGGCATCTTTTTGTACTCTGATAAGAGGGAAGGGGAGGGCAGGAAGCAAGAGATTAAGAAGTCAAGCAAGGGCAGGCCCGACCCTGATGTATGTGCGTGCTTTACTTTTTCCTCCAATGCTTACATTAACTCTTTCGATAGTCTCTTAACAATAATTAAGAAAAAACACCAAAGGAGAACCTGGTTTATCGTTAGTGATCTCAAGCACAATCAGTGTTATCCATATGTTGGTCATGCATCATTGGAAGTCATAGGAAATGTGTCTGGGAGGAATGCGGCTGTCACCCTGGGTTGCGTATTGCTGTCAGGTCACGTAGGGTAGGTCTAGACTGCGCTTGGAGTGACATAGTCGCACACTCTAAGGAACTCCTATCTCCTGATCTCCAGCACGTCATGAGGCTTGAGACGCACAGGAAGGGCATGGTGCTTTCCTCGGCTTTGAAGCCCCTCGATTTGAGTCCCTTAACAGCTTTCTTTATGCTGTAGCAGGACATAGTCGGAATACTTCTAGTGCCAGATGTGCAAATATGGGCATTCAATGGAGAAAGCTTTCACAGCTCTGCTGAGTCCCTAATGGCATTTTCACATGTCGTGTCAAGGGAGTGAGGTGCTAAATGAACGTGTCTAGATTTGAGGACCAGAAGGAGCCATGTCTTTTAAGGAAAACTGAGAGCCAAATGGAGAAGAAGAAAAAAAAAAATAAAGCTTTTGGTTTAATAAACATGGTCAGTACAAGTCAATGATACATGGTGTAAAAAGGTACCACCATCACTGCTATTTAATGGAATGATTTACACACATTTTTGCCTAGTTTGGATGAATTTGCCAAGAGCTAGATTAGAGAAATTTTAAGGTCTTTAGGAGTTATCCTCTTCAAGATGCCTCCTAGTCCTCCTGATGTTCTCACTAACACTTCTTATCTCTGGCTTTCTTCTGCAGAGCCTTTGCCAAACCACTTAGGACACTTCTTTTCAACATTACACTACATAAATAGCACATCACGGCCTATTACCAAGCAATTACTTCGTTTCTGGGACTTTTAGCTGATCTTATATAGCTTGATGGCCCTTTCTGAAATCAAAATATGCAATATCAGCATTCTCGGAAGCATTGCACGTTTGTGAGTGTTGTGTGTGCAGCAGAGGAGTTGAAGTATTTTGAGAATTAGTGAGTCATAAAACCAAGCTTTAGGGTCAAACTGAACTATCATAGAACTGTCACCCTCCAAAAGAGTTATGCGCGCCACCTGCCTCATGGCCTCTTGGAAAGTTTGCAAAAGACCTTTACAGTTTCACTTAGCTCCTGGAGCTAACGTAACAGCCATTCTCTAAAGGCAGAGGGTGATCACGCCTGTGTACAGAGAGAAGGGATGAAAGAAGCCACCAGCCCTGGGGGTCCAGCTGCTGACCATAATTCATAGTCTCACCTGGTGCAAATAACAAGGCGGACAACTGACCCTTTATATCACCTTAGCTGTAGGTGAGTACCTCAAGCAGAGGATATTCACTCCTTGATGGAGGATGTTTAAAAGAGTATTTCAGCGAAAAATTTACACACAAATTTACACACATTTCCTCTTACACAAGACGTAGTCAGTCAGCCAGCCAGGACGTTTCAGATCTAAAATACTTTTCTTGTGCTTATTACAGCGTTATAAACAAACACTAAACCAAAATGACCTGAATTTTGCCCATTTTTATATATTTTTATGAGAGACCACCCTTCATTTATTTTATTTACAGTGAAAACAGCCACAAGTTATTCATTTTCAGGATAAAAGCTCTATATTTAACAGGAAATTACTCAGAAGCCTCAACAACTATCCATCCATCCATCCACTTTCTAAGCCGCTTCTCCGTCAGGGTCGCGGGGGGTGCTGGAGCCTATCCCAGCAGTCTTCGGGCGAAAGGCAGGATACACCCTGGACAGGTCGGCAGTCCATCGCAGGGCAGACAGACAGACAGACACAGACAGTCACTCACACCCAGGGGCAGTTTAGCACGTCCAATCGGCCTGACTGCATGTCTTTGGACTGTGGGAGGATACCGGAGAACCCGGAGGAAACCCACGCAGACACGGGGAGAACATGCAAACTCCACACAGAGAGGACCCCGGTCACCCAGCCGGGGAATCGAACCCAGACCCTCCTCGCTGTGAGGCGACAGTGCTACCCACCATGCCACCGTGCCGCCCGCCTCAAGCACTAAACTAACAATTATTACCATTTTCATTTTCTGTAAGAACCTGCTTTCGGTTTTTCAAACAAATCTGCAGGGATATTTTCTACATCTCCAAAGTTCAGTCATAGAAGTTAGTTGCATGTTCTGCTTCTCTCAATCCCAGTTGCTTCTACATTTGATTTGCAAATGTTCTTGTTATATCTGTTTATGTTTTTCAGACCTATTGTGTTATGCAAGCATTTATTCAGCTTCCATTCTTATCGGGAAACATGCTTTCATTTTTTCAAAAAAATCTGCAGAAACCTTCATCTTCATCTTCACCTTCATTAGAAATTGTTTGTATTTTTTTGGTCAGTCTGTTCATCTAATTGTTTCCCTATTGGTCTCTTTTCCTTTCTCAATAACAGCTTCTTGACAGCTACACATCCTTTCAGACTCATAGTGTTGAGTTGTCTTCTCACAGTGGAAGGATGGACAGAACCACCTGTAGATTGTTTCAGATCTGAAGCAAGAGTGGAGCTTGATTTTTCTCCTAGCTCTAAAAGAGGAAAGCCTCAAATACTCTTTATCTGAGTATTTTTATCTCCAGTTTTGGAAACACCTGTTTTTTCTCTTATTTTCCTCAGAAATATCTCTTAAATTGTACTTAATGTCTGTTTTGACTGGAGATGAATAGACGACGGGTAATTTCTTTTGTCCAGTACTACAAAGCCAGAAACCACATAAGCAACTCTATTTAAGGTAAACCTGTCATGGCTTGAGGCGAGCAATAAATTAGACATGCAGTTTGCACAGTGCTAACTGGTATGATGAGCTTTCATTGCTTGCTAGCTACATTAGCTCCATTACCAAACAAAAAACATGTGTTGATGATTGACTGTATTTGGTATGTTGGGTTAGAGTAAAACTGTAAATTTGAGAATGACTTACTGATTCTGCCTTTGTCAGCCTTTGTTTCCTTCACACAGCCACACTTAGGCATGCAGTAGATCATACACAAGGCGGCGAGAGGCAACAGTGGTTATATAAAATTCTCGCAGACTAACGTCAGCCCTCTTTTCTTCATAAACTATAAACTGCCACATTCATTTGTGGAGTGTTACTTGACAAAGGCAATATTCATCATCAATTCAACATCATTCACCAAGATTAAACTCAAAAATGGCTGAAGTAGAACTGTTTTGCAGGCTGAAGCACTTGAACGGCGCAAATGCAGCGCAGCACAAAACAAATTATGGCTCTAGCTTAATATCCGCCTTTCATACACTGAAGGGACCAATTGAAGCTGCACAACTGCTTAAAATCTGTCCCTTTGTGAGAGCCTCGTTTTAATCAAGGTGCATTTGGTTGGCCAAATTGGCTTCAGGCCCTTCTTGAACGCTATATGTTTATTAAGCCGAGAGTAGGTCTGATTGGACGTGCTGACTGGATGACGCTTAAAATGTACCAGACAATAAAATGTCTGGCCCCAATTCCATAGCACAGCGGTCAACATCATAACTATAAAAATGAGAGAGAGATTTTTATACTGACTGAATTCCACTCTTGTTGCAAGTGGCTGAAAGCACAGTAGTCACTGAATTAACAAATTCAAGACTCACTCTCTGCCATTTTTGCTAAAACATTGCAGGCATTATAAGGTGACTTGCAGTATATGGAGAAAAGTATTTGGACACCTACACGTTGCACATACAGAAGCTTTTATGACTCCCTACTCTATATCTATAGGCATTAATATGCAGTTGGTCCCCTCTTTGCAGCTATAACAGCTCGGGCGGGCCAGTCAGGTTCTTCTACACCAAACTCACCCTACCAAGCCTTTAAGGACCTTGCTTTGGGCACTAGGGCTGAGTCATGCTAGAGCAGAAAATGGCCTTCACCAAACTGCTTCCACAAAGTTAGAAGCTTACAATTGTCCGATATGTCTTGATATACTGAAGCATTAAGATTTCCCTTCCCTGGAACTGAGGGGTCTAAGCCATCCTCTAAAAAAACAACCCCACAGCATTATCCCTCCTCCACCAAACTTTACAGTTGGCAGTCAGGCAAGGAATATTCTCCTGACATTCGCCAAACCCACACTCGTCTGTCAGACTGACAGATAGAGAAACGTGATTCATCACTCAACAGAATGTTTCCAGTGCTACAGAGTCCAGTGGCTGCACTTTACACCACTCCATACAACACTTGGTATTGTGCTTGGTGATGGAAATCCATGCCATGAAGCTCCCGGCGCACGTTTTTTTTTTTTTTTGGGGGTTGACGTTAATTCCAGAGGAGGTTCGGAACAGTTCCTGACTCAGCAGAGCGACTTTTATGCACCTATTACAGAGCCATGCTCGAATTCAGTGAGCTCTTTAGAACGACCCATTCTTTCACAAGTATTTGTGAAGGCAGACTGCATGGCTGGGTGTTTGATTTTATACACCTGTGGCAATGGAACTGAACGAAACACGCAAATTCAATGATTAAGTGGTGCGTCACAGAACTCTTGTCCATAAAGTATATATGTCTTAGACAGCTGTAGTTAAAAGGTTAAATGGTTTGACCCCATTCATACCTAGTATTAACATATATCTCAAGTGATCTGATTGTAAGTTGGCAGTGAGACATACAGCTGTTCACACCTGGCATTTTATTGAGTCTCGAATGAATCTTCATTGACCCCTTATGATTGGACCACATGGATCGTTACCATAGCTTGTAAACAAATGGGAGAGGAGGCAAAGAGAGAAGCTTTGCAGCTCCTTAGTCAGCTGTGATGACTCGGTCAATTGGGCGGACCTTTGTTGTTGTTCGGGATCAGGAGTCTTTCGCATTCACACCGAAGATAATGGATCACACCGAAACACATTGGATCCACTTAACACGTGTACTTAGCGCCTTTCTGTACCTACGATCAGATCACATTAAAGCTAAGAGTGAGTGGAGCCTTGACCGACTTAATGCCACATTCACAAATCCAATCTATTTCTTCATATGTGACACAGATTTCTGAAAATAAACCTGAAACTGGTCGTGTGAACAGCAAAAGCACATTGAACCTGATGGTTTCAATTCAGATTTGGGTCATTTTCTTATGTGGATTTTCTTATCCAGTCTGATACGTATCTGATGTGTGGCATTGCCACTTCTCTCTGAACAGTCAGATCAGAGTTCATGCATCAATCGAACTGAATCTTCATCAGAATTTCTCACATGTGGGCCCTTTATACCAACTTCATCAACTGATTGTTGTGCTTTGGAATTGTGAGGGTGGTGTAAACGAAAAGCACGGTGCTTTCTAATGAAATAAACTACCAGCAGTTCACAATCATGTTTCCTTCAAACATATTTTGGAACAACATTTAAGTATTTTTATGCTATATGTTTTCCTGTTTTGGCTCTTGAGTTTGTCCCCTTTTGTCAGCATTCGTCTTCAGGGCAGGTAAAAGAAAGAAACCAAGTTTCCCTTTTCTGTTTGTCAGCCTCCACAAATAAAATCAAGCCCAGAAATTCACAAAACTTCATTATTCCCTCTAAACTTCATCTGGTGTGGTCATTTTGCTGTTTGAAGCATTAGTCTCTTAATCTTTAGGATAGATAGAGGACAGCTGTATTTGAATGAGCGTGCTAGGTGGAGCTTGCAGTCCAGTCCAGGATCGTGATCTGTTTAGATTGATGTCCTATTAAAAAGCAAATTATCACACAAGAAAATCAGACAGTAAATCGGTTCTGGGCTACTGCTGTCTGCATGTCTGCTGTTCTTTTGTTGTTGGAAGTCTAGAGGTGTTATTAGTGTTTTGCTGTTTAAGGTAAATGTAATTAATTATATAATCGAATTACATAAAAAATATAATGAATAATTACATAACAATTACAATTCCATTTACATTCTGTACTGACAACTTCAGGCCTGACTTTTTCCATAACTTCCAATGCCAGAAGAGACAAAACTAATTAGTAACTTTTCAATTAGTAACTTTTTTTTCATTTAGAATCCACGCTTTTTCTGCTTGAGCTAGGAGTGAGAAATATTTGAAATAAAATGACACGAATACCTGATTTCTAAGAGTTGACATCCCCACCGAACTTCGCAACTTTGATGCTGCTTATCTCAGTATTACATTGCTGTCCGGTGCGGCTGTATAATGCCACAATCTTGCAACATGATCTCTCTGCACTTCTTTTTTACCTGAGCAGCGCTGGTGTTATCTGGGGTGTGCGTTGGCCCCAGGCTTTGGGACCATTGTGCTTACTTGAGCAGTTTGAGTGCTCTTAAAATGACCATATGGGGGAAGGACAGCCAAGTCCCATGGGTGCGGAGCGTAATGTGGGCGACGGATGTGAAGCTATTGGAATGCACTGGGCTTGCCAGGCCAAAAGGGAGGCTGAGATAACACAATTTAAATAGACCTTTCTTGCTCTCATAGTCCTCTCTCTCTCTCTCTCTCTCTCTCTCTCTCTCTCTCTCCCTCCCTGAGGTTGCTTTCTTTCTTTCTTTCCCCTACTTCTCTGTGATTGCTCAGTAACCTAAGAAGTGTGCGACAGAAACCGAGTCTTTCAGAGCAGAGGGACTTTGGAACGAGAGACAGCTGTTAATCAAATTGTCAAGGATGAGGTGTTTTTCTCTGAAAGTCTTCAGAGGGGATTTTTCACCCCCCCCGCACTTCTTCCTTTTCCATCCGCTGTGTGTGCACACAAACCCCAGTGAACGAAGGAATGCCGAGCACGCCTGCACCTGGAGAAAAAAAATTAGGCCGTTTCAAAGGACAGTTTAGCAGTCACAAAGGAGAGATTTTGAGACTTTATGCTTACTGTTTTGCTCGCCTTCTCACTTTCTTCCACTCTAGTGCTGTTTAGAGGCCGCACTTGAGCCTCTTCCTCCTCTCATGTCCAGACGCCTCCTTTTAATGAAGATAGCAGGGTCCAATTTAGAGTGCACATTGTTATTATAAGTACATTCCTGCCTAGTTATCTTAGGGGGCCCAGCTTCTCTCCCACTTTATCTCCCTTATGGGTGACCATCTCTGGAAATGTCTGGCCAGGACTGAGGCCCTCTGTTTTGCCCCTTTGCCATTTTTGCACTGATTCAGCTGCTGAAGCTCAAATATCATCTGTAAGCCTGTAACTGTCTTATAACTTTCAAACAAGCCTGAGGTCCTCTATTACAAACTGGCGGGGGGGGTATCGGAAAAAGATTGGTCAGTGCACTGTGTCTGCGTCTGAATTAATCAAGTCTTAGAGAGTTTATTTTGGCTGGAGGGCTGATTTAAGGCAGCAGAAACAGTGGCGGATCACTCGATCTCTAAACCTGCCACGCGCAGGAGCTGAATGGTGGAATGCCATAGCACGGTGTCCCTGGAGGAGCATATGCCACACCAACTGCAAAATATATGAGACTATTCAAAGCCCAGGCCCATATCCACACTGTGTTTACACTCCTTCATCCTACGACACTTGGAGAAGGCCTGCCGTCACACTTAATCTGATTCCACTGGGCCAAGAGTACCACCCTTCCTCCCTGGACCTCCGCTGAGACACACATAGCTGACGTTGGAGCTATCCTTAAAACTCAGTTAAAGATGGAGAGTGGATATTATTGCCGGGCTTTTTGATTCTCTGCTCTTCTTCTTCTTGCGGTTTTAGGATCAAAGCCCTAAGGAACATCTACATACACAGCCTGTCACCAAGAAATGTGCAGCTGAGTATTTGCAAATAGGCAAGTGACAGTGCAGCCAGACAGAGTGGTGAGTTTGATTGCATTGCAGACTTTGTATTGGCAGCATCACGCTGGCCAGATCATCAGTCTCTCACAAGCATCCTGGGCCTTGCAAAGCTCAAACTCTCTGTACCCGTGCGGCCTAAGCTGAGTTCTGTTGATATTTCTGACGGGATCCCACAGCAGCTCACCAAATTGGAGCATAAATTGTTGTCTACACTATGCAGTACTTTGATCTAACTAGCATTTTTCAGTATGAAGCCTGTTTTGGATAATGTCAGTTCTGGCCTTGTATAACCCAGTTGGCCTATACACGCTCTGCATTATTTCATGGCTACTGTTACTAGGTTGGCCAAGGTTCACAGAAGAAGACTGTCAAAAATCTCATTCAGCATAACGAGAAGACATCTGGTTCAGAGGCCAAGCAGAACGTCTACTTCAGCTGCTTAGCTTCAGTTGTTTCCCCAGCGTGGTTAACGTCATAGCCTAAACCACTAGCTACTATCGCATATTGGCATTATGGTAAATAAATAAATAAATAAATGCCTTAAGCTACATCAATGAAGTCAAGCCACTGAGATGTTTAGATCCCACAAAAAATAAGCCACACAAAACCTCTGTAAAGTTAATAGATGATTGAGCCAAAAATACTTGCTGCCACTGAAAAGCAGTCTAAAATGAAAAACAACATGGGCTAGTGACCTTTCTCATGAATACAAAATAAAAGTCATTTCAAAGTATTAATGCACTCAAAATGTAGGTATTTTGACAATGATTTGTAGGCCATAGTTTCGAATGAAGTTGAATGTGGTTTTCAGCAACAGTCATAGGCGGAGCTTAGATAGGTCACTTGAACAGGACAGCGTAGCATACCTCAAATTAGCTACTGTAGTAGACCTCAGCGCTGGACCAAGAGGCATCTGCCTGCCACTCAACATTCTTTTCGGGCTCTAACAGAGGGAGGCATTTCCTCACTTTTTACCAAAACAAGAGGTCAGCAAGATTGCTGTGCGATAAAGTCACGAGTACAGTCCCCCTGCATTCCACACACGCCAGAGTGCTGGTCTCATTCTCACACAGAAGGTAACCTTGAAAGACACAAGGGAGCGCATGAAAGGAAAGAGAGCGAGAGAGGGAGAGAGGGAGAGAGAGAGAGAGAGAGGACTCGCACTGTAAACACACTCCTTTATGCAAACATCTGCTTTCGTTCCTCAGCCCGGATGACTGTTTGTGAGCAGGCGAACGCCCCCGGCTCTTTCAAAGCACCACTGCTGAACTGTTAATGTGGCCGCAATCAAGTTAACATGTTACAAAGAGGCACCACACAACACACAAATAATGAAAGAGGGCTTCTGTTTTCCAGACGTTCAGACAGTAGTAGGGCCACATATGGATCACATTGCTGCTGCAAGAAGCAGAATACCTGCTTAGCTGCAGATTTTTATCATCTCTCTTGCACTAATAGACCTATGAAGTTATTTTGTAGTGAGCGACCTGCCCACATAAGGAGTTAAGGTCTGTGTGGAAAATGAATGACGTTTTTGTCCCACCACATCCTGTGATAAACAAAAAAGCCGATGTGTTTTCTTATATGTACATTTGGTAGCTGTTTACTGGGGGGCAGCGTTCAAAAGGCTATATGACACCACCATAAACCATTTCCAACAACTGACATAGACCTTACATAAGTATTTACAAACACTAGCTCATTTTGTATTGGCTATTTATTATTCTTTCTATTTATTGTATTTTTATGTTATTAGTCCCTTTATTTGCCCCAATAGGCATCATTTTCAGAAGGCTTTTGTCAGCCTTGATATTAAGCTGACACATCTGCGTAAGGTGACGTTGATGTCTTTCTGAAAAGTTGTGTGGTTGCGTCAAGACACTTTCTGGGGTGAGATGACATTCACTGGCTTTGGAGCTTAGAGTGTGTCACAAAGGATCTAATGCTGATAATATAGCTTTCCAAGTCAGGATGGTTGAACAAAGAGCATTTACTGTGGCCTTTACTTAAAGTGAGTTTCATATCATCATTCGTAAGGTTTAATCATCATTACGTCCCTGCGACTGTCACAGTAATCTACAAAGTCAGTTGTTCTATCATGCTGTGTCATTTCGTCAAACAAACGTGTGATGACACAACCCAGTGTGTCAACTTCACATCAAACGTGACAACAGTAGCCTTTTGGAAAGGCGATATCTATTGGAATAAGTCAGCAAATGTTTCTGAAGGTTTGTGACAGTCATCATCGCGAGGTTAAGTGGGTGTAATGTGGCCTTATTAACATGAGAGTTGCCATATATTTTATCCCGAATGTCAATAGGCCATTGGAATTGCAAAGTCATTAGGTAGTCAAAATATGAATATTGCTGGATGCTACAAGCAAGCCTAAGACATTTGAGCTTTGGATCAGTAAGTTATCTGAAAATAAGGCCACTACTGCAACTGTATACTGTTTCATTAGTATTACATAATACAAGCTACTTAAACTGCGGCCTGCTACTGCCAAAGCCGCTTAACTACCTTGACACTTGACAAAGCTGGCTGGTTTGTGTTTGGTACTTTGAGGTTTTAACTATTTAACAACCTTCAAATGACGATGATATTTGAGGGCAAAGTGTATGTAGGACAAAACTTTAAGGCTCTGTAACTCCCCGGTTGAGCTCAGTCATGCATATATGTAAAAACCATACTGTTGTGAGGGTGTGTGGGGTTCTTAGTGATACACAGTGGTGATCATAGCCTACACAACAAGCTGTCATAGCATATTGACATTATGGCAGAAGCAGAAAGCATCATTTCTTGCCTCATCCTGCATCAAGAAGTGACGTAAATAGACAAAAGCAGCACAGAACTCATCCAAATGAATGCTAATAGAGCCCCAAAATGATGTACCCTAAAAAGTCTGTAAGCTTCTGATATCACAGTAGATGTTTGACAGTATTCAGTATTTGCTGGTGTGCCCTAAAAAGGACTGGCATGTGCACAGGACCCTGTGAACGTACAGCAGGACCCACACTGCGCTCCAACGCCTGAGCTACAGCCCAGACATGAATGCCAGACATTTGATGTCAGAGAGCCTTTTTCGTTTTTTTAACAAAGAAAGGAAAAGGGATTGTGGTCCAGGTTTTGTGTAAGGCCCTGTCAGTCCTCATCATGAAATATAAACTCATACAGAAAGGCTGAAAGTAGAGAGACAGAGAGAATAAAGAGAGAGAGAATAAGAAACCCCTCCTCTTAAAGCAGAGCAGCAAGTACTGAATCACAGGAGGGCTTTGGAGAGATTATTGATGACCCCTATTGTCTGAAACGGCATCTGTCGGCCTGTTTGATGTGCATTTATGAGCGATACTCTCTCCCCACACATGTACTGTGTACTGCATGGACGTTTGCCTCAACTGTGACCTTCTCATCTTCCATAGGAGTCAACTAATATGTCAGCACCATATTAAGGAAAGCAGGTTTGTAAGGAAAGAGTGTGTGTGTGTGTGTGTGTGTGTGTGTGTGTGTGTGTGTGTGTGTGTGTGTGAGGGAGAGAGAATTACTTTGTCTTCTGTGGGTGTCTCACTAGCATGACATTGTTTGTGATTGAGTGTGTTAGTCTCTGCCTGTAGCACTTCTGTATTTCTCTTGATAGAATTGTTTGATGAAATATGACATTTACAGTAAACGATGGCCTAAAAGAGATCGCAAAGCTAAGAAGAGAAGGAACTCGAAGTTCTCCTGAAGCCTGAATTGTATCTTTTCTTTTGTCCTGTTTCTTTACATTTATACTATGGATGGTTAATATGACAATATTTACTGTTGCTGTCATAAATTTTGTCACCATGTGCTTTTCTGAGCATATTGTTATGAATACTTAACAGCATTTCATTACAAACAGAGCATAATAAGTCCTGCTTATGAAGCTGGCAGTCAACGAGGGTCACACACATTCGGACACAGTCACTGGTCACTTCAAGCATTCTGCCTTGGTTATATTCCCGCCAGGCATACACCGTGTGATTTTAGCTCGTCTTTAAACACACAGAATCACAACCGCTTCCTTAATAAGGGTGACAGCATGTAGGTTAGCCAAATGTAGGCAAAAGACATCGACATTATTACCATGCAGTGTTTTGCTGAACGGACCTGTGAGGTCTGGTGATATACACCGATCAGTCATAACATCATGACCACCTCCTTGTTTCTACGCTCACTGTCCACTTTATCAGCTCCACTGACCGTATAACTGCACTCTGTAGTTCTACAGTTACAGACTGTAGTCCATCTGTTTCTCTGATACTCTGTTACCCTGTTCTTCAGTGGTCAGGACCCCCATGGACCCTCACAGAGCAGGTACTATTTGGGTGGTGGATCATTCTCAGCACTGCAGTAACACTGATGTGGTGGTGAAGTGTTAGTGTGTGTTGTGCTGGTCTGAGTGGATCAGACACAGTAGCGCTGCTGGAGTTTTTAAACCCCTCCGTGTCACTGCTGGCCTGAGAATAATTCATCTACTAAAAATATCCAGCCAACAGCGTCCTGTGGGCAGCATCCTGTGACCACTGATGAAGGACTAGAGGATGACCAACACGAATTGTGCAGCAGCAGATTATAACATATAATATAATATAGCAGCAGATATTGTCTCTGACTGTGTCTGATCCACTCAGACCAGTGTAACTCACACTAACACAGCACCACCAAATCAGTGTTAGCAGTGCTGAGAATGATTCATCCCCCAAATAGTATCTGCTCTGTGAAGATCCATGGGGGTTCTGACCACTGAAGAACAAGGGAAAAGGGGGCTAACAAAGTACGCAGGGAAACATATGGTCTACAGTCTGTATCTGTAACTACAGAGTGCACCTATATAGTAAGTGGAGCTGACAAAGTGGACAGTGAGCGTAGAAACAAGGAGGTGGTTATAACGTTATGCCTGATTGGTGTGTGTGTATATATATATATATATATATATATATATATATATATATATATATATATATACACATATATACATTTTTTTTTTTTTTTTTTTTTTTTTTTTACCTGTCTTTGTAAAATAGGCTGTAGAGAGACTGTGTTGTCCTACTATGTAAATTACGGCCTGGTTATAGCTTCAGTGCACAGTACTAGCTAAACTGCTCAGTTTCTCAGCATGTTTACTCAGTACTCGGGTGTGGAGCGTGTTATTTAGAACGAAACGGCTTTATCAATAAATGGAGACATCTGTAGAGGCTGTGCTTCATATAGCATGTCAGTTGGACTGAGCATAAGTCTGAGCAAGACTTATAAAATCTTGTTGTGTATGCGAAACCAAAGACTCCAAGAGGACGTAAAATTCCACAAGTGAGCTCTTTGGATTAGCCTTGGATGTGATTCCTGCTGTCACTATGTTACAGAGAATGTTGTTGAAAGAGACAGATGAGGACTGAGGATCAAAACTAAGAAACATATACTGTTAAGGTACATTTCACTCGTTTACTTTAACAAGTGCTTAATTCCAAGTAGGTTACTCAGTGTGGTATCAGACTCGGCATCGAGTTTATGTTCTTCCTATCTTCTTATTTTATTTCTTTTCTTGGTTTGTCTAGCAATCTGCACCATTGTAGGTAGTGGCAAAATTGGGAGGTTTTGTGTTATTGTCACAACTCAGGTGTGTAGCTAGATAACTATGTAACACCAAGGCTAGGCTTTGGCTTGCACAATGTGATTGACAGACAAGGAGACATCATCTTGTCCTGATTGGTTGGACGTTTGTGGTCTACATCTTTTTTTTTCCCCTTTTAGTTGTAGTCACAGATAATAAAATGTTTACTCCTAGCATATTTTTCAGTACTAGCTGTTGGAAATTTTACAAAAAGTATGCTGACCCTATCTTGAAAGGAAATTATGAAATGGATAGTGGTGGGTTTCAAGTCTGATTTGCTGAGCCAAATTTTCCATAAATTTTAGAGTTGCCTTTCAAACAATGGGAATCAGTGAAGTCGATTTTAAAATTGTATTCCACATAATCTTGCTTCCAAAAATTAAGACCTAGAAATTGGCATCTGGCAAAAAGAAAGAGTACGATATGAATTATAATTGATCTCAGCAAGGACATTTGTCCTCAGTCAGCTCCTTCAGGTAAGTGTTCAGCATATTTCAGCATTCGGGAAGTTGGTTGTAAGCCACTTCTGTGTTTATATTTATATTTAAATCTATTTAAATCTAGTTTATGTTTATATTTAAATCTGTTTTTGAGATAAAGCAAACTCTAAATTCCCAGATGCTTAAAATCCTCAATATGTGCAGATGACCAGGTCACATTCATTGAGTTCTTCGTTAATGCACCAAGTAACAAAAGACATTGCGCTGTGAATGGACTGTTATGCTGCTGATGTGGACTCCAAAGTGTATCGATAGATGAAGTGAGAGCCCAGTTTTGTTATTTTTATTTATTGATTTGTTTATTTGTATGTCTGGACAAGTATTCTTTAGCCACACCACCAACCCCAACGACCCCGATCTGAAAGTGTATAGTGATAGCGGTGAGAAGGTCAGATTATGACTTTGACTAGAGCTGAAGTTGTGCATGTTCATAAGAATAGCCTAGGGCGTCTAAATATGAGTCCCTTATATATTCCCTTAAAAGGGTCTTGGGAACAATACTGTTGACTTTGGCATCAAGGCTATGAGGTCCATGCCTTTTGTGCTGAAATCTATATGTGTACCTCAGCTTTCACTGCAGCTACCGACGGTTAAGATTACATTTGTCTCTGACTTGATGGATTCTCTCTCACTCATAGTGACTTAGATGCACCTAGTAATAGAAAGGCGGCCTTTGGTTGTATAGCAGTTTTTGGCTCCGACTACAAACAAGAGCTTATTCAACTATTGGGAAATAAGTTTAATGCACAAAGGGCATAAATAAACTCCTGGGGATAATTTTAGCAGAGGCATGATTTGTTCTTTCCAGACCATCCAACCCCCCCTCACCCCCCCCCCCCCCCACCACCCCCCGCCTCCCCATACAGTGGCCGTGTTTGTGCCCTGGCCTTCTGCTGAGAGGAAAGTATGAGGTTGATTCTGTTGGGTTTGAAATCAGAGCCTTTACTCTTTACTTTGTGCTTAAACATGGAGTGGGTTTATCCTGTTCTTAGACAAAAGAATGTGATTCCCTCTTCTCTTCTGAGAAATTGCACTGGTATTTTTGTGTGTGTGTGTGTGTGTGTGTGTGTGTGTGTGTGTGTGTGTGTGTGTGAAAGAATGTGTTGTTCGTTTTTAGGCTTGTGTTTCACTCCCATCTTTGGCAGATTGTAAACTTTATGCAAAAGGGCAGCAGCCCCACAGAAAATGGCTTGTTTATTTGTGCTTTTTTATATTTTGACTGTTGTTCTTGTGTATTGTGACTGTAGATGAAAGTGTACACACACTGATTCAAAGCGAAAATTGTCCGATCAGATTTTTTTTCCATGATATCTAGGTAGATACAGAGAGCCAGCTCTCTCACTGACTATGTTTTCAGGAGCTGAACTAAAAGGCTTATATGTTAGATTAACAGCATATTAAGGAAGTGACAGTGGAATCAACCCATTATGTTTTAATTTACAATGTGTGGGAGCATTTTTTTAAATTACTCTGGGCCTGTTGAATGACACCTCACTGAATACCAGCAGTAGCCTAACCAGGTTTCAGTTGTTAGAAATGGCGAGTGGTGGCAGCAGCTGTATAGTCATTTTACAGAAGAAATCACTGTAAAACTGCAGCACTTGTTGGTAAAATATATGTTAAAGTCTATTATATGCTTCAGGTAAAGCACATGTCTTTTCCCAGCTAGAACAGTCACATAATGTTCATGTACACCAGCACCAGCACTAACATACTATTAGAAACCTAATAGGTGCACTAGTAGAAATGAATCTTGTCATAGAGGTGATTGGGTTTTCTTTTCCATCTTTTAGGCCACGTTTTGACCTTTATGGCATTAACTGAAGGCCTAACTCAAATAGTCCTGCTTCACAGAACAAGCAAAAAAAAATTACTCTTAACTTTAAAAATATAACTGAAAGTAATTTTTGGGCTATTTCTAATGACTGTTACTGTGATAACAGTGTGTTTAGTGCTATAGTGGTGTTTCTCATATTTCTCAAGAAACATACACTTATATAAAAATCTGGATCTGGTTAGTTCCTGATGTCTGCAGTTGAAATTTTGCTGCTAGATGATGGGAGATGTCTGCTGTTTGGTAAACATTCTTTACCTATAATCAGCATGGTTATGGGACAGCTCTTGCCCTCGTTTCTGGAAAAGAAAAAGAAAAAACATCTGTGACTTGTTTTTTGACTGGTGGTTGTACCATAAATTATAGACCTCTTCAGAGAGTTTCGCATTACCTTTAATATTGGTAAAGAAACCGTTTACTTTTTAAGAATCCAGAATGCATATGATCAGAATTTACATTCATTTTTATAGAATCGGTGCCCCATAATCTCTGCAGTATTGCGGGGTCAAAACAGGTGAGCACTTCTAGCCTTGTGTTCCTTTGGATGTTGGCCAGCATCTGCTTTCCTGTAACAGCTCCTTTTAAACCCTTCATTCCTCTCTCTTAAGATAACAGGGGATGCATACTCTCATACTCTGTAAACGCTGTTTATGAGAAGAACTGTTTAGGCTTGGTCACCAGCAACAGCTTGATGACTTCAGTGAATCATAACATGAATGGAAAATATGGATGCCACGTTCTACTAGGCCTAGCTTTGTGTGGTTTCCTCCGGTTTTGCTGAGACATTGTGTGCAGCAGAGTGAAAAGAAATCCATTGAGACCAAAGCCATACCCGTGTTTGCTACCAGTGAAAGAAGGTGGATGGGTGTGAGGAAAGTTCTTGGCTTGTTTTATTAACCCAAACAGTAATCTGTCAGTGATCAACACGATAGAAGTGTTCACTGAATATCCACTGACCCTCTGTCGCATTAGAAAACCATTATGGTTTTAGGGCGAGTCCGAGCCTGATAACAGAAATGGGTGTTGGCTCCTTTGCTTGTAGGAATTGCGTGGAGCAGCATGTTGATAATAGATTGTTTGCTGTATGGTGCACATGCTGGCCAACCTCCAGAAAAGGCCACCCAAGGGAATTAAGAGAGAAAAGGCAAAGAGTGTGCCGTTATGGGAGATTTTATTTGTGGCAGGATGTCTTGAGTAAAAGGAGTAGTTCAGTGATGAAGAAGATTTATAAAAAGTTGTTGCCCTAATAATAACATAGGCAATCAGCTAAGACACGTTCAAAAGTCTGCTCTTTTAGTTACTACTGGAAAGCAAACACTACAGTAGACAAATGTGAAATGCAGTACGCACCATCACATTACTCTTCCATAGTGGCATGCAGAACGTGTGAAATGAAACACCAAGTCACTATTACATGGTTTTCATGCCACCTGACCTGAAAAACACTACATGAAGATGCGCATTTTAATTAAATGCACAATTTGTGTCAGAATTGAATACAAACCATCTTGAAATGTAATGAAGGCACAGCTATATTGTGCGGTACTTCAAAGTGATTTCCCTCATTGAAATGTAATCACACCAGTGAAAGCAGTGAAATTCAAGGCGCACATGACATTACTTTCCTATATTGACAGGCGCAATACATGAAAAGCAAAACCTTTACTGCAACGTTTTCAAGTTGCTTGACTCCTTTTTTGTACCTCAGACGTATTTGCCTCACTGAATGGCAACGAAAAAGTGAAATGAAATGCATTTAAACAGTGACATGCATTGGTTTGAGGCTGTATAAGTACTGCAAGGTGGAAAGCAAAGGTTTTGCCTTCATTACAATCCAAGGCAGATCCATTTTGGCACATATTCTGCATGACACTGTGAAAAGTAATGCCATTGTTGCACTGCATTGCAAGTTTTTCCACTTTAGTTCTCAGTTTTGGAAGAAAATTCTTCTCCATAGCTTACAACCCAAACAAATTAGCATTAGCACAACAGGAGTAGCAGTCGTCTTGCCTGCATTTTATCTGCATATTTGTGCATTTTAATAGATAACAGTATGTCCTACATTATTGGAAAGTCTTGGTGACATTACCTAACAACATGACTGGTGTTATGCAAGAGTATGATGATAAAGTGATGAAGATTGCGTGACGCCAGTTGAGCTTCATGTTTCTATTGGGACTGTACTTGTGTTCCCTGGTGCCCTCAGCTCTTTATATAAAGCATCAAATTTCAGTATTATATTAAGAAGACCTATGAAAAGGCTCCTGAGTTCATGGTTAGGGCCCTGGGATCATCAGAGATCATACAAGGGACAACAAGAAGCAGATTTTTAAAATAGGGACGCACTTGCCCTAGGCTAGGCTAGTCTCCGTGAGCTAATTAGCCAGCTTAGCAAACTCGGTGATGCTTTTTTAAAAATTTTTTAAATTTGAATTGAATTTTAATGAGTAAATAGAGATGACCCCCTTCTCGTTCTCGTTAGCTACATTTGCTTCATAGCTCCAGCATTAAACCAATGAAGCCAACTTAAGACACCTGGGAAATCTCGGCTGATTGACCACATTTGATATAAGAAGAAAATGTGTGCATTTGTTTTTTTTTCTTACATTATTGATTCAAAGTTGATTTAACTCGATGCTTCACGGCGTTTAAAATCATTTTCATCGCGTTTGCTCAGTTTTTAACACGAGAACTTCAGGGCTGAGCCATTTTTCTGTTTCTTTTGTTTGCTTGCCTACTTCTGAGCTGTTTTTGAAGCGAGGCTGAGCTGCTGACAGGCATGGCTGGTGTTTTGGTGCACTTATCCTTTAATTTAGCCCTATTAGCACATGGAGCAGGAATGCCGGGTAAAGGGTGTAGTCCAAACAGCTTCTCCGAAATCCGCAGGCATCATTTGGGCTCCGGGATCCTCCTCCTTAATGATAGACCGACTGGGAGAGGAAAATCCTGGGGCTTTGAAGTCGGTTCAGGGTGGCCGAGGTGTGCGATATGCCAAAACTGGATCTGAGCTGACGTCGAAGCTGAGACGACACATCATCTCTTTTGCGAGAAAATCTCATACCTCTCGTTTTTTAATTTTTAATTATTTTTTTCTGTGCAATTTGAAAACTGACGCTCTTTCAGATGCATTTCAGGGCATGTTTTGAAGATCTCGCAGCTAATACAAAAAAGAGAAAGACTTTGGTCGCCCCTGAAATGTTGCTGTTTTGGACCTTTGACTTTTTTGTCCAAGATGAAGACCTGGACATGTGATTTGTCAGTATTTGACAGTGACTAATTTTAGATGGTTTTACTATCTTACTGGCATAAACTGTTGACCAAGTCACAAATAAATTCTAACATATATCTCTTTCTGATTGTGTTTTCCAGCCCACACATTATCTTCCTGTCTCAGAGTGTGCTGGCGGGTGAGAGAGGCCTGTGTGGGGCGAGGTTGTGCCATGAAATCGCCCACTCCTGGTTTGGCTTGGCCATCGGAGCGCGGGATTGGACAGAGGAGTGGATCAGTGAGGGCTTTGCCACCTACCTGGAGGACGTGTTCTGGGCCAAAGTCCAGCAGGTGTCTGCACCACTGCAGAATTAGCAGCATGTTTTAAACAGTTTGCCTTTTTTGGTACCGGCTATTCTGGCATCCTCATAATTTCAGTTTATTTGTTCTGACATGTTCAGCAATAGAGCACTCTATAAACTGAGTGAAGGTCATGAGGGCAGTTTCTGTTGAAAGGCTTAAAAATAACAGACTTGCAGTGGTTCAGTTTCTTGCATCTGCATTCAGTTTATTGCAGTTCCTCACAATTCACATATTCCAAATGCCTAACTCCACCCAAAGAGCTTTTTTTTCACAGTTTAGACCCAGGTTGCCTTCGGACAACGACAGTAGAAACCGAAATAACTTTTTTGCCCACAGTTTAAAAAAAAATATTACAATTACACTTGTTTATGCAGAACATTAGCTTTCACACACAGAAGTTTTTTTGCAAATGTAAGTCGGACACAGACAATTGCACAGAAAGATTTGTACTTGATTTGCAAATGGATTTTGCACATAAGCAATGACTGAGCCACATGCTGTTTTGCAGCCTGGGGTCCGCATGAGTGACTTGAAACTTTGTCGTGTGTTCCTTTGTATTTCAGTTTTGCATTATGTGATGTGATGTGATGACCATCTCATTATTTTTATCTTTATTGCTTTTCTCTGTCTCGCCCTCTTTGTCTTACAAGCTCACTGACCCTTGCTTTTTCAGCTGGGTACCCGTGAGGATGAAGAGCAGAGGCGGCTGAAGGCTCTGCTGCGTTGGAGGAGGCTGAAGGATGAATTGCAGAACTCGGATGAGGAGCTGCAGGTCCTCAGGTTTGACTCGCCACCTCTCACACCCTCACTAACTGCCTCTCTTTGAGACCATATAGACTCATTACTGCTCAGTTACACTGAAGCATCAGTGTTTCCCTTGCAGTAGATGATGTCTAGATTGCGTTTTTGGTGGAGCCAGTGCTACTTATTTCCAGAAGTATTTTCACTGGATGAGCAATATAATATTGATGCTTTCCTAATATTATGCCATTTATGGTCCTTAGGGGCTAGACTTGCACTGAACGGTCATCTGATGAACTGTAAACTGTCTGATCTGCACACTTTGTGTCAGCCTTTTTTCATTTTTTTCCATCATTGGAATTTTTAACCCCTGGCCTACCACTTGCTGAATTTGGTTGCCCCTAGCTCCTTTTCTTTTTCTCGTCTACTTCCTCTCCCACCCTCCAGAACTTTTTATTTGCATAAGTTCTTGCCAGGGATATTAGCTGGAAACAGAAATTAAGCTTCTCTCTCTGTGCACAGGGCAATGTAATGCTAGAACAAGAAAGTTTGGGGAAGGTTCTTATGCCTCAAAGTTAGAAGCATATAATTGTCTAAAATAATATTGCATTAACATTACCCTTTACTGGAACTAAGTGGCCTAGACCATTCCCTAAAAAAGGCGCCACTTATCCCTCCCCTATCAAATTTTACTGTTGGCACTATGCATTCTGGTAGGTAGCGTACTGCTGGCATCCACCAAGCCCAAATTCATCCATCAGACTGCCAGATATTCATTATTTTATGAAGCTCCTAATGCACAGGTCTTCTGCTCATGTTGCTTTCAGAGGAAGTTTGGCACTGTGATGAGTCAATTCACAGAGGATATGTCACTTGACCATACTGCTCTGTGATTGCTTGGTTTACTGTTTTATAGCGGAGCTATTGTTGCTCCTAACCACTTCCATTTGAAACTAATAGCACTTACAGTTGGCCAGGGCAGACATGACAGGGAAATTTCTCAAACTTGTAGCAAAGGTGGCATTCTTTGGCAGGACCATGTGTAAAGTCACTGAGCTTTTCGGTACGAGCCATGCTACTGCCAATGTTTTGGCTTTGTGCTTGGTTTGATATACCTGTTAGCAATGGGTGTGGCTGAAACTCAGTAAGGGTTATCATAGTTTTTACTTTTATTTTTAACTCTTAACAAATATGTTTCACTATGGGAATCGCCTTGGCCATGACCAACTATTTAAGCTCCAATGACATCACATCTGTGCATGGCAGGACGGCAGACCTACAGACCTCCGCCCCAGCCCCTATAACCCAATAGCTGATTGGGTTATTCACGCTTTCTTCCTGTGAAGGACTGCAAACTCCCTCCAGGCAAGGCTGTGCTTACTAAACAGTTTTCTGATGGTCCATCATACGAGCCAATCCCTGGACATAACTACAGCTTAGTGCTGGTTTGTGCTGAATAAACGTCAAGCAGTACAGTTTTGGCTGTTCAGCTGCATTCATAGCTAAAGTTCCCTGTGTAGCCAAAGTTACTGTTGTGTTTCTTCCTACCTAGCATTAACTTGGTGTGGTAGACAAACTTACATTGACTGGAGGCTGAATGCGTCAAGGCAAGCCATCATTGTTAGCTTGGTAAGTCAACTAATTTAAAAATAATAAAAAAGGCAGCTACCAAGCCTGGATTAACATTCAGAACTTAGCGAATGTGCCACGCCGAGCTATCTCTCGAAACTGGCCTTGCAGGTTAATGTGTTGTGATGAGTATAGGTGACAAGTTTGGTAAAGTTTTTCTAACCTCTTTCTCAGTCATGTCTGTGGCTGCCACCCTCACCAAAGCGAAAGAACCGGACACCAAGTAGGCTTCATCATGCCTGTGTCTAGTGTCCATCTTAGGGCAAGGACTCATTGCATCATTGGCATGGGCACGAGACACACTCAGACACCTTTGGCTGATCCACAAATGTGCAACCACTGTGCTTTTTTTAAGCCTCAGAATATCCCAGAGAGGTTGAGAGTAGCAGTAGTGAAAAAACAGGACTCCTACCTGTCCAGAGCTACATCCAAAGCTATGGGCTGCAACCATCAGCTGTGAGCCTGTAAAAGCTGGGAGGACATGATGGAGGCTGAATCCCTAGAGGTGCCCCCTCATTCAGGGACCTTCACACCTAAGTAGAAGGAGAGCTGGGTTGTGAGGACTTGGAGGGTGACGAGGTGTTTCACCAATGATAGTAGGTATTTGTTAAGAGTAGAATAAAATGAACACAACAGTAGCTCTGCTTGGCTACAGCTTTTTTCCTTAAAGAAAGCCAAACACAGACAGAATCCACTTCTAAACTCTCATTAATGTGCTGAAAAAAAAAAAAAGTTTTTTTCTTCGTAATTTCGTTTAATTTTAGTTTTGTAGTAGACGTTTTTGTTTTAGTTCTGGAAAACTGTTATTTTTTATTACAGCCAATTTTTTTTGCATTTCTAGTTTTCATCTTATTGATAGTGT
Source organism: Pygocentrus nattereri (assembly GCF_015220715.1). Classification (NCBI taxonomy): domain Eukaryota; kingdom Metazoa; phylum Chordata; class Actinopteri; order Characiformes; family Serrasalmidae; genus Pygocentrus; species Pygocentrus nattereri. The sequence goes on along the minus strand of NC_051238.1, from coordinate 25,090,975 downwards.
TAATTAACTTTTAGAATCCTGATCATTAGGAGGGGTGTCCACATACATTTGGCCATGTGTGCAACTCACATAAGTGAGTTCAGAATGTTCAGAACCCACCAAAGACCACATTTAAACCATATTGTGAAATAATACAGCATTTAAACCAACATGGCATCAGCCATAAACTGCAGCAGTTGCTGAATGTTTTGCCTTCAGAAGTCTGCACATATGAATTTATGTTGTTGCTAGATGGCCCTGGCAATCTTTGTTTATTGGTACAAAAATCAAAAGCTTTTAATGTACAGTGCTTTTTGAAAGTTTGTGAACCCTTTAGCATTATGTGAACATGTACATAAATCTAAAATGTCTAAAATGTGGTCAGATCTTCGTTCAATTCATAACAGTACATAAAAAGAAACCAGCTGTGTTACATCACCTTTCCTTTAACACTCAATAAGCGTTTGGGAACTGAGGACACTGATTGTTGTAGCTTTGAAGGTGGAATTCTTTCCCATTCCTGCTTGATGTCCAGCTTCAGCTGCTCAGCTGTCCGGGGGCTCCGCTGTCGTATTTTGAGCTTCATAATGCGCCACACATTTTCAATGGGAGACGGTCTGGACTGCAGGCAGGTCAGTCTAGTACCCGCACTCTTTTACTACGAAGCCACGCTGTTGGAACACGTGCAGAATGTGGCTCGGCGTCGTCTTGCTGAAATAAGCAGGACGTCCCTGAAAAAGACGCTGCTTGGATGGCAGCAGATGTTGCTCCAACACCTGTATGTACCTTTCAGCATTAATGGCGCCTTCACAGATGTGCCAGTTACCCCTCCCATGGGCACTAACTCACCCCCCCACACCATCAGAGATGCTGGCTTTTGAACTTTGCGCTGAAAACAATCCGGACAGTCCTTTTCCTCGCGGCGGCGTTTCTGGGTGGTGTTGATATGTGGCTTCGCTTTGCATGGCAGAGTTTTAACTTGCACTTGTAGATGGAGCGACGAACTGAGTTCACTGACAGTGGTTTTCCGAAGTGTTCCTGAGCCCATGTGGGAATATCCGTTACAGAATGATGTGGGTTTTTAATGCAGTGCCACCTGAGGGGTCGAAGGTCACAGCATTCAGTGCTGGTTTTCTGCCTTGCCGCTTACCTGCAGAGATTTCTCCAGATTCTCTGAATCTTTTGATGATATTATGGACTGTAGATGATGAAATCCCTAAATTCCTGCAGTTGCACGTTGAGAAACGTTGTTCTTAAACTGTTGGACTATTTGCTCACGCAGTTGTTCACTAAGTGGTGAACCTCGCCCGTCCCTGCTTGTGAACGACTGAGCCTTTCAGGGATGCTCCCTTTATACCCAATCATGACACTCACCTGTTTCCAATTAACCTGTTCACCTGTGGAATGTTCCAAACAGTTTTTTGTTGCCCCTGTCCCAACTTCTTTGGAACATGTTGCAGGCATCAAATTCAAAATGAGTGAATATTTGCAAAAAACAATAAAGTTTATCCGTTTGAACATTAAATATAAAATATCTTGTCTTTGTAGTGTATTCAGTTGAATATAGGTTGAAAAGGATTTGCAAATCATTGTTTTCTGTTTTTTATTTATGTTTTACACAATGTCCCAACTTCATTGGAATTGGGGTTGTAAGATACTGCCACCGCTGTGTTTCACAGTTTGGATGAGGTTCTCTTGCTTGAATGCAATGATTGTTTTTTGCCTAACATAATGTTTCTCATTTAAGCCACAAAGATTTTTCTCTGCCTTATCTATCCACATAACATTATTTCAGCAGTCTTCTGGCTAATCCAGGTGGTCTTTAGGAAACTTTCATCAGGGAAAAATGTTTTTCCATTCCAGAGTAGTGGCATTATCTATGCTATCATTCCATACATACTATTCTTGTTCAGAGTCTGCCTGATAGTGGACTCATGAGCACTGACATTAAACAGTGTAAGAGAGGCCTGTGAATCCTTAGATGTTGCTTTGAAGGTCTTTGTGATCTCACAGAATATTAGTAATTTTTTGGATTATCACTCATGGGAAGGGTAATGGTGCTGAATTTCCTCCATTTGTAGACCATCTGCCTGACAGTGGTTCAGTGATGTCCAGACTGCTCAGAAATTGTTTTGGAGCATCTTCAAACCTAATGAGCTTCGCCAAATATTTTCTGAGGTTCTCAGAAATCTCCTTTAACTGAAGCATGCACCAAGAACTGGTGGTAAAGACCAGACTATGATGGTGAAGGCAGGTTAATGTTTTTTAAACGTGATTGTCATCTGATTGAACCTCCTGACCGTAAGCATCACCTATACCATAATAATTTCAATAAAAAATTAACATTTAAATGATTTGCAGAGTGTTTTCAGAGTATTGATTTTCTGTAAAATATGTTCTATATGATAGGACTCTGGATTCTATGCAACAAAAAAGGAACTGTGTAATCCATATTCATGTCTTTTCATTCACCTTTGAGACTGTGAATGATGCAGATGGACGTGACCGCAACCTCCTCCCACCGTCTATGACGACCTATGACATTTTTAGTTAAAATGCAGTTGAATTGTTTTAGATACTTTTTTTAAAAACCAGCCCAAAGCATGACAGACTAGCCTAGCCCAAATTTTGCCCACTCATCAAAGCACTTTTTTGGTGCCAAAAAAGTGTCGAACCAAAATCTTCCCAATTTGATGGTCTGGCAACACCACTTGGGATATGAAGTTGCAATTTTTAGACTCTTTCCTCTGAGTCACCTCATGGGTCTCTGGCAGATGTAGTCTCTCAGTTCTCTCCAGCCTTGGATATCTTTCTTTAATGTTCTCTGTTTATGAGATTATATTGCATTTAACAAGCAGATCGTTTCAAATGTGTCCCTGTAGGTGTAAGATTTGATGTGGCGTGTGATAAAATATTCTCGAGTGAAGAGTGCGGTGCCTCTTGGCCTGGTCGCCGGGGTTCTGCAGAGGTTGTGGGTGGGAGTACATTACCCCTGGCTCAGCTTGAGAGTGAGAGAGTAAGCCTGAGTGTGTGTGTGTGTGTGTGTTCGTGTGTGTGTAGGAGCAAACCTACAGAGCTGTTTTGGAATTTGGCTGCTGCATTACCAGCAGGTTTCACAGATCCACCTGATCCAGCTTGTCTCTGGGGCCCCTCCACTCACCCAACAAGCCGTAATCTATGGATCAAATGCTTACCCCTTAACTTCAAAGTTACAAAGTCTAAAGTAAGGAAAGAAGCAGTATCATATAGCAAACATTAGGACACGCTTGATCGGATGTTTTACTCAATATCAATGACATAATGATCTAAAGGTCTACACCCCTGCCTCAAATCAGTGTTTGCTTGTGCGCAGCTCTGGAGATTTGCATGATGCGTAGGTTATTGCTGTTTCAATACATAGAACAGTGAAATACAGTGATAGTGAAAAATAATGGCCGTGTGTCTGATGCTACATGACGTAGACAAAACACTGCTAGTGTGATCGTGTTGCTACAAACTGTGCCTGCGATATGATGTGCTGTACATTTGAAACTCATGTGAATCCATAATATGACATGGTTAAAGACTCTCCTGCATTATTTAATCCTCTCTGTGTCCTTACATGGATACCTTGATTAAGCAGAACACCCCCAGATGCACTCGTCTGTTGGTCATGATGTTCAGCAAAACAGAAGGAAACATTGTGATTGGTTGGATGGCTAAATACCACGTATTGCCGTCTTTTCTGCTGTCGCAGTTGCATAAAATATTGTGCGGTGTCCAAACTATTGACTGGTACTGCACACCAACAGTAATGACAGCTGGCTGAAAATGATGATTTCAACATGTTCCTCTGTGAACGTCTCAAGATGGCTTACATGTGTACTCTGTTATTAGTCATGAAACATGCGTCATGAATGAAGTATGGGAAAACATTTATTAAAGTAATTAAATGTCATCAATGGTGTTATCCTCCTGCCATAGATCATATGAGCAGCTTGTGATTGTAACTCATGTGCATATAGTCTCCAGGCACCCTGCTCTGTGATTGCTCTTGACAATTTTACAAGCAAAATGCAGTCAGTGTTATCTGAGGCACTGTCACAGCATGCTCCTAGCTAGATTTAGCACTGCCAAGAAGACAGCCATAAAAAGAATCACTTGCATACACAGGCTCAGAACTGTGTGACAGTGATTAGAGAATTTTGTAAAACGAAGGAAGAATAAATTATTTTTGGGGGAAATAATTTAAAGAATTAATTTTTTTTTTACTTTTCATGTGGGATACTTTATATAATTTTTGACTAATTTATGTCCCAAATACACTGATTCATTTTTTACATGACCATTTTCTCAAAAATCTCATGATTTTTGTTCTCAGTGAAAACTAGTACTATTTTTTTTTCCAGGAGATTTTGCTGAGATAATCTTCTTACATGAAGAAGGCGAAAGTGAAAGGAAAATAAGTGAAAAAAAATTCCAAAACTGGAATTCAAAGATTTTAAAAAATGAAATAGAGAAAATGGCACACCTAACTTACATGCAGGACCTGATAGAGTGCCAAACTGTCGCCGTCGGATAAATGGCTTTAGACTTCTGACTTGGTGCTATGAGTCTGTAAGGATGGGAAAACGTCAAGGAGCTGTTACTGAGAAAAGTAAATAGACACAAAAGAAAACTTTTTCAGAGCAATAGACTGACCACCAAAGAAAACTGAAACATTTAGCTGTTGCAGCTTCTCTGTAATTTTCTATTAAATGTTTACTGTATCTCCTGCCTTCTGCCCTATGAATGCTGAGATTTTCCCCGGCACCCTCGTTGACCCAGGAGGATAAGCGGCTTAGAAGATGGGTGGATGTTTTCTGTATCTATTGGCTGTTTTGCCTGGAACTGCCTTTTGCACAGTACTGCATGTAAATGACTTTTGTTCTGATTGGTTGCCCTTTGCGGTGCCTCATTCAAAACCAGTCTGGGCTGAAACGATTTGAATCATTGTGAATGGGTGGGGTTAAACTGCTAAAGGATCAATAGGCGGATGTATGTAAATATGTTTACATGACATCAAAAAAAACCCTGTAAATTCAAAACAAGCTCTTTTCACAGCTTCATTTCTGTGTGTGGACTGTATGGATTGGTGAAAAATGGTATGTTTTAAAGCATAACCAAAATTAGTTTTAAACAAAATCAGGTTTTCCTGGTATAGAACTCATCATCCCACACCCTGAGTAAAAGTCCTTCGTGCTGTGAGTGCTACCTGTGAAAAGTACGGTATGGTGGAGGTGTGTTTAGGCCATGTTTTGTACACAAAGTGTTTTGCTGCACGTAAATGCTGAACTTTGAGAATCGTGTGAGCGACAAAGTGATTCTCATCGATTTGCTAACACACACTCTGCTCACTGGTGCCCAGAAGCACCAGCCAATTCATCCATTCATGTGGAAGTGCAAGCTGCATATTGTGTGCATGATGAACGCCTGTCATCCCTTTCACTCAGCTTCTGATTTCTTTTTGCTCTCTCTCTTTTCCCCTCCCTCGCTCCACTATACCTCCAGACTATACCATGCAACACTGAATACACACAGTGTTCTATTATGGGCCTCAGTTTTGACTGTGAAATGGTTTGTAGTTGTGACCAATTGGTCAATATTATTTATGGCAGTGTAAGCTTAAATCACTTGATACATACAGTCTTAAAACCTGCAGCACTGTTTCAACCCTTGCCCTGCCTGACAGTTGATGAATGTGTTTTTCCTTCCTGAGTACATAATAAATTAACGTATTTTTCAAGACTGAATTGTTCTGACACCACCTTGATAATTCCTCATGTAAGTGCCAGTGTGGCGACTCTTTGTTTCAGTCCAGTTTCAGTCATTTTAGTCTGGGTAAGGATTTGAGAATCACTGTTTTGGCCATGTAGTTTCACAGGACACTTCTGTTCATGGAATAGAGTTGTTACTAACTGTGGTCTGGCAATCAGAAAGACTAACAGCCAATTTCAGGTAGACGTGCTGAGTGTACTTCTGAGGTGTATGACGAGTTTGCTTGCTGTAATCGACAAATGGCTTTCTGGCATAGGTGTGTTCACCATCAAGGCTGTCTGGGGTTCCCTAGTGAACTTTCAGCCTTCAAGATAATAACAAATTGTCTCATACTGTGATGCTCGGAGGGCTGGCTAGTTTGCTACAGATCATTCTCTTTTCATGGATGTGTGTGGGTGCAGTTGGGGTGGGCAGTATGACCAAATGTTATCAGTAATGTGATAAATGACTTCACAATATGCTTTTCAGAATATATCATGGGTGTCATCAGTGCTGAGGCCGTTCTCAAACGATATTTTCTGAGAATTTTAGGTATAAAATAATCCACTTGCATAAGGAACTGAAAAGAAAATAACTGAAAAATCGTTCCACTGTGAGAAGTCAACTCACCGCTATGAGTATTCCCTGTAATATTCTATTAGTATATGTATATCAGCGAAAGGTGGTCTCTGACATTTGCACAGTTCTGTATTTGTGCCAGATTGCCCATCCTTACATATCAGCATTATGGGCTGTATGGATGGGGGTGCTGTTTCTGTGTCATTAGCTAGGCGGGTCATGGCCACTGACGAAAATGCAAGTGGGTGACAGTCACTTTCAGTCGTTCCCTCTCTTTCTTCTTCACTGGGTGGCCAGGAAAGATACAAGCTGCCTTTTAAAAGGAGTCATCCTTATCAGAGTCATCCAGTGAGAGAGAGAGTGAGAGAGAGTGAGAGTGAGAGAGGGTGAATACGCACAGTTTCAGTGCTGTATTTTTTGGTGGAAAACCCTATAAAGCATCAACTTGACATCAACCGAAATGTGGAAAAGCAACCCGCCTCGACACAAAGCAGCTCCTGGGCTGCCAGCATCAGTTCTGAGTCATCCAGAGCTGGCTATGAAAAGCTGGAAGAGTGTTTTAGCATGGTCTATTCCCCCTCACCTGAGTGACTCTGTGTGTGTCGGTGCCAAAGGTCTCCTTAGCTGTCATATAGCTGTGACCTTGGCGTGAAGAACTTCCACATACTTGGTTTGTTTACAGTCCAAGTTACCATTTTGGACTGTCCTGAACATGTTTCAGAGAGCAACCAGCAAAAACAAACCCCAAATCAGCCCTGAAGTAACACCACACATACAAATGTTGTTAACATTATGAATATTAATCATTTATATGAATTAATAACTGATGCATAAGCTTAAATGTGGCCTGTAAAAGCTGTATCAATAAAATGTTTTGCAATGTTCTGCCAACTAAGGTACTGTTCACCAAGAGCTAAACCATAGAAACAAAACAAGTGGCACTTTGTTAAAGACTGCCCAAAATTCTTAGCTACAGTAAATAATTTCCGATTAAAATTATATATATAATAATATAATATATAATACTGATGTAATTTTAAAAATGTAGATTAACATTTTAACATTTTAGTTCACTAGACAAGCTGCGAAAAAAGGTTCCAAGACATGTGGATTGCATTTCTTTATGTGAAAACCTTTAAAAGTTGAATTTTACTTTAAGCAAATACCCGGTTACGTAGTTAGTTGGCTGATGTATGTAACGCTGTGACAGGACAAGCTGCTGAATGTTTTTGAAGTAGCTAACAGAACTGACAGAAACTGATACAGCTGACAACAGTGCAACAACTACACTGTGTGCACAATTATTAGGCAAGTCTTATTTTTGAGGATTATTTTTATTAATGACCAACTGCAGCGCTCTCGGTTAATCCAAAATGTTCATAAACCTCAAACATGAATGTTTAAGAAAGTAAAAGTGAGGTTTTGGCTTTCTTAGGAGAAAATCTATATGTGCAACTATGATGGTGCAGAATTATTACGCAGCTACATGAAAAACATTTTCCCATCTCACTTTATTTTCATCTGTTCCAGTGAGAATTATAAACAAACAACTCAAAGCTTTCCAATGAACATTTCTGAGAAATAATTTAAAAAAAATGTGACCAATATAGCCGCCCTTCTCTTCAATAACAGTGATAAGCCGTCCATTCATGGAGTCGGTCAGTTTCTTGATCTGTTGACGATCAGCTTCTTGTGCAGCAGCGGCCGCAGCCTCCCAGACCCTGTTCAGAGAGGTGTCCTGTTTTCCTTCGCTGTAAATCTCCCGTTTAAGAACTGCCCACAGGTTCTCAGTTGGGTTCAGGTCAGGTGAGGAAGGGGGCCACGTCATAAGTTTCTCATCTTTAACGCCTTTACTGGCGAGCCATGCAGAGGAGTCCTTGGATGCATGTGATGGAGCATGTCCTGCATAAAAATCATCGTCTTTTTGAAAGATGCAGATTCTTCCTGGACCACTGCTTAAAGAAAGTGTCTTCTAAAAACTGGCAGTAGGCTTGGGAGTTGATTTTGAGCCCATCTTCAACCTGAAAAGGTCCAACCAGCTCATCTTTAATAATACCAGCCCATACCAGTACCCCACCTCCACCTTGCTGGCGTCTGACTCGAAGTGGAGCTCTGTTACTGATCCAGCCTCGGACCCGTCCATCTGGCCCATCAAGAGTCACTCTCATTTCATCAGTCCATAAAACCTTTGAAAAATCTGTCCAGATGTTTCTTGGACCAGTCTAGACACTTCAGCTTATGTCTTGTTCAGTGGTGGGCGGGTTTCAGCCTTCCTTACCTCGGCCACGTCTCTGAGCGCTGAACATCTTGTACTTCTTGATACTCCAGCTAGGCTGCAGTTCTGGAATATGACAGAACTGGAAGATAATGGGTTCCTGGTGGCTTCACGCTTGATTCTTATCAAATCCTTGGCCGTTATTTTGCGTCTTTTTTTCTCAGCACGTTTCTTGCGACCCTGTTGACTATTTCCAACAAAACGTTTGATGGTTCTGTGTTCACGCCCCAATATCTCAGCAATTTCACGAGTGCTGCATCCCTCTGAAAGACTTTTGGTGATTTTTGACTTTTCAGAGTCAGTTCAATCTCTTTTTTGGCCCATTTTGCCTGAAGAAAAAAGCTGCCTAATAATTATAAACACACCTTGATATAGGGCGTTGACCTCCTTAGGCCACACCCTCCCTCATTACACAGATTAAGCATTGTGTAATCCATTAAGCATTCAAGTTTATCCAGCTTGGAGTTATAAAATATGCCTAAAAATGATAATATGGTCAAAATACTCACTTGCCTAATAATTGTGCACACAGTGTACTGCAGGTAATCACTTGTCAACCATAAGCAGTGTGTCCTCAGGGAGTAGCTTGGTTTGTCAGAACATTGAGGGAAAGCTCCATTTAATAAGAGACTGACTTCTTTTTCACCAACTTATTTCAATTTTTTGGTGACACTTTATTTTGAGTCGTCCTTTTACAGAAACAAACATTGGGGCTGCAAGTTACTTCAATGTTTTCACTGAAGTAACTTCTTCTAAATGGTGCAGCAGTTACATTTCGCCACCTGCAAGAAGCTGTAAGAAACTTCATCTTAATCCATTTATTCACTTTCAGAATTGACTATATATATATATATATATATATACACACACACACACACACACACACACACACACACACACACACACACACACACACAGACACTCACCTCACGTATCTCCAAAATGGTAACTTTACAGGAGAAGGAAATACCTACTTTACTTTCAATGTAAGTCAATGGAATCAGACATTTTTCCAAGTCAAGTTTTCAGCCACTTCTTTTAGTCCATTCATCATGAGATTTATATACAATGTAAAACACAACATGTATTTTCAAATTATCTCAAAACTGAGAAATGTAGGGTTAGGGTATGGTGTGTGTGTGTGTGTGTGTGTGTGTGTGTGTGTGTGTGTGTGTGTGTGTGTGTGTATGCATGCAGATACATGCGGATGAGGCCTCGAGTGTTTCTGCCTTGACAGTTCACGTTTGTGTATGCAAGTCACTATTTCTCACAGTGTGAACTGACATCTGTCCTGATGTGACCCACCCATGCACATTTTAGCATTAAATGAAATTTAATTTAATTTAAAATGATGAAAACAGTCATATGTGCATAAGCAATGTAAAGGAAAACAAAAAGAACACGAATGAATTCCGATCTACTCTCATCATGTTTGCATAGCCATGCTCCTATGAACACATGAAAGTGGCATAAATCTACTTTGAAAAAGATTTTTTGTTCACCCATTTTAAGGCATTCAGATCAGATAATATTAAGCCAAACCGTTGTATTGTGAACGTATGTATATGTACTGAAGTGATAAACAGCATGACATCTGGCCAATCTCATTACAGTGACATGATCACATATACATGTGTCTGATCTAACACTTCATTTGAAACTGGTTCAAATCTTATTTGTGTAGATCAGATTTTTTGTGTTTACACACCTCTGGAAAAGTCAGATCCATGTTGCACAAGCCACTTTTAATAGTGGAATAGAATACGTCCATGTATACACCTCAGTCGGGGTAGTCTAGTTCGACTGAGGCCATTCAGAATACAATTTCTTTCCGACTGAGCAAGGATGTGTAATGTTGTAAATAATCAGTTAAATAGAAGAATAATAGCTGTGTAAACACCTGTATCCGATTACATTCCCAATCTGACAGTTTAAGTACATTCTGCGCTTGTGTGTTTGTGTCATAGCAAAAGTTCATAATGTTCAATATGGTCAGAAACTGGCCTGCAGAGGAGCGAAGCGAAGATTATGCCTTCAACTTTAAAAGACGGCGGTGGGACGGACGCCCAGCTTATGTGTCTCTGAACATCCCCTCTTCCTCTGGGCCTTCTCTAATAATTACATGTGAAGTACATTTTCCTGAGTCTGACATAATTTTAAAGCAATTAAAAACACAAGCGCTGCTCACTGCTGCTCCTCTCACTCTGACTGGACTCACAAGTGGTTCTTTATGATGGGCATCATTTTGGATCGGATTATTTGAAGTGTGCATATAAAAAGATTTGCCGTCAGATTGTTCAGTAGTGTGTGCATATAAGCACCTCAGTCTTAATCTCTATTAAGGATTAGCAGAAGTCTTTGTATGTAAATGTAGACATTGAGGCAAAAACTGTGAACAAAGCCTACAATTCTGCTTTAATGTACCCATGGGATAAAAAAACTGCTTTGGTTTTACGCACCCCCCCCCCTTTGATCGAAGGCCTTGATCTTTTCCCGTTTCCTTTTTTTTTGCTCTTGATGGCCGAGGATTCTTTAAAAGGTGGTAATGGTCACAGAGGTGTTAAATATAAACCCCCATGCATGGGCTTGTCACGATCAATACCACAACGTCAAAAAGACAAAAGCAGCAGTGTGCGGCGCACACATTTCACCCCTCAACCCCACCACACGCAGGCCTTTTAATGCCGCATCTGCCTTTTATCCATGAGAAAAGAAAATGATTTGTAACAAAGAAGCGTGGTCTGGGCAAGCGGCGCCTGCATATCGATCCTGCTGGGCCGGCATTGCAGGAGCCCTTTATAGGCAAGCCCAGTTAATCTCCTGATGCTGATCGATACTTTTTAAAGCGGGGTAATCATCACACATGCAGCCATGGCCACCGCTCCAGCCACTGTTTGTTTGCCAGTGTCTAGCCATGCTCTCAGGAAGGAAACACTCTATCAGTCATTAGCTCCGAGGTTACACTCAGCTGCAAAACAAGTGCTATAGATCACATTGAGGCTGGGGAGCTGAATTGGCTGCAGTTGTGAGCTTGTATGTGCTGTTATTGTTCTGTGGCTGCTGATTCTAGTGCTACATATGGACCAGACAGGACACATTATTCAAAAGAACAGTGTAACTGCTTCCTCTTGTTTCCCACTGAAATGCCTGCAGTGAATACACAGTACCAGTCAAAAGTTTGGACTAGGCCTGTTATGATCATGAATTTCAGCATGTTCAGCAGGTTATTGCTATACAAATGATTGCGACTGGCTTTTTTCTCATATACAGCTATTAAAGTACTATTCAAATGAACAAACGTTACTCTACGCTGCCCTCTAACAGGGTTATAGTGCCAAGTCAGCAAATTATAGCACCAGTTGTTAGAACCTTTATTGTTTATGTAAGACGTGCCAAGACGAGACAAGAATGTGTCTCATTAAACACTTTTTTTTCCTACTGTCTGTGATATACATGCATTTGCCTAAACCGTATGGATGAAAACATTACCAGTTCGTGTTCTGTTACTACGTAGACATATGGCCGTGAAAGTTATAACCAATGTGAAAATGAATTGTCCATCCATCCATTCTCTAAGCCGCTTCTCCGTCAGGGTCGCGGGGGGTGCTGGAGCCTATCCCAGCAGTCTATAGGCAGCAGGCAGGATACACCCTGGACAGGCCGCCAGTCCATTGCAGGGCAGACAGACAGACACTCACACCCAGGGGCAATTTAGCATGTCCAGTTGGCCTGACTGCATGTCTTTGGACTGTGGGAGGAAACCGGAGAACCCGGAGGAAACCCACGCAGACACGGGGAGAACATGCAAACTCCACACAGAGAGGACCCTGGCCGCCCGGCCGGGGAATCGAACCCAGGCTCTCCTTGCTGTGAGGCGACAGCTCTACCCACCGCGCCACCATGAAAATGAATTGTGATCACCGCAAATAATTCCAATCAGACATAATGCCGCATTTGTCATTTCGTAGTTTAGATGTTTGGATGTCTTCACTATTGCTTTAAAATGTGTGAGACAGTAAAAATAGAGACAGGAAAATTGTTCTCCGAGTAGGTGTGCCTAAACTTTTGACTGATACTGTATAACTGATAAGTAATTCTATTCCACTTTTTATAATGTGTTTGCTTATTTGCGGTGATTTGAATGTCAATAACATTTGTTTCCACGGTGCTTCGATGTACCAGGATCTGTCTGCAGTAAGTGCTAAGAGCAGACCTGGCTGTGCTATCATTTTGCAAATGCATGCATATCAGAGGCCTTTAGTGGGCTGCTAAGTGGGTTTTAATGCCTACTGCTGTCAGGGTAACCCCACTCAGACCATGAGCAATGCAGCAGCTTTCCTTTACAGCCATCAGTCAGCTAAGTGCACTGTACCCGTGTGCCTTGCAGGCCCAATAAGGACACCACAGGAGAAGTCAGTGAGTCTGGAGCCTCTGTAGTGAAGCATGCCCTCAACCCTGGAAAACCGTTCCTGCAAGTACACTACCTTAAGGTAAGTGTGCAAAAGCTAACCTTAAAGGCCTAAGAAAGTAAAGGTGTTATCTTGTGTGAGTTAACCTGCAGTGACCTGTAGTGACCTGTAGTGGGGCAAAGAATAAATCATGTTCTGTTTGTTGGTGATAAAATGACCCATTTTAACATCTGCTCAGTGTTGGAGTGAGGATTGTGTAGACTGAGAGCTTTTGTATTTCTGATCTATTTCATAGGGTTACTTTCTCCTGAAGTGTCTGGCTAGTAAGGTGGGTGAGGACGAGTTTTTGAGCTTCTTCAGACTTTTTGTGAGAAGATTCCATGGCCAACTTATTTTGTCTCAGGTACTGCAGTTTTAGGAGTTACGTCGCTGGTCATCTTTTGATATTTGAATTTTCTGACTGTCGCTGTTTCCTTACTTAATTTAATTAAGTCTTAAATTATTAGTAAAGTGTTTATTTTTCCATAAGCGGCTGCAACTGTAACAACTGCAATTTCCCCCTGGGATCAATAAATCTGAATATAGTATTGTACAAAAGTTATTGACCACTCTTGTTTCATGGCCAAACCGCTATTAATTACAAGTTATTCACTCAAAGCAGAAAACAAACAAAAACATTTAGCAGAAAATTACACTGGAGCACCAACAACAGTCTAATATGTTGTTTTTTCAGTGTTTAATGTGTCCACCCTTTACCTTTATTACAACTTCAGTTCTTTTTGTGTGATTTACTTTAAATTTTTCAATGAAATCTGCAGGGATATTTTTTTCTACACCTCCAAAGTTCAGTCTTAGAAAAGTTGGTTGCATTTTCTGCGTTTTTTCTGCAGCACCAGCAGCTTCTATTTGCTCATTTTCTTTTTTTTAATTGGTTTTCTTTTCTCAGTAATGCTTTCTTAATAGCTACACATCCTTTAAGGCTCCTATGTTGACATGAACAGAAACACCTCTGGATTTTTTCAGATCTGAAGCAAGAGTGGATCTTGATTTTCTCCCCTCTCACAAAGATTAAAGCTTGAAGTGCTGTTTATCTAATGCTGACCGATTCGGTTGCCCACCAGGTCCCATTTTCTGCCTGTCTTTTAATAACTGTTTAAACTCCAGTTTTGGAAACTACATTTTTTTCCCACAATTTTTCATTAGACTTTCTCCTTCCTTATGCAAGTGGATTAATTTGATATCTAATCTTCTCCGAAATATCTCCTGAAAAATGAATAACTTGTACTTAATGGCTGTTTCGACTGGAAATTAAATAAAGATGATGTCTGATTTTCGTACATTACTGTACCTACAGAAGTACTGTTAAAAGCTGTTTGCTGACTACTCAGAGTGTGTACTCAGCCGTATGATCACCAAAATATCTTCCTTGTTACTTAAGAGTGCTTTCTTTTCCAAACTACTAATAAAAACACATACCGAAAGTGATTTGCCTCAGAGCTAGATGAAATATTTCAGTGCTGACAAGACAGCAGCAGGGTTAAATCTGTGGGGTTTGGCATGATTCTCAAGGTAGTTCTGTTACAAATACTGCCATAAATATTGATTAGTGATATTGTGTTCCTCAGTGGAAACATGAAGTGCCTCTAAAATAGTTTTTGAAAAACGAACAAAGAAGGCATGCTGATTTATTTAAAAGCATCTACATACAGAGACTCACATGCTCATGACCAGTATATGAGTAAAAATGGCTTATATTCCTCCTATAGAGTTTATGGTTTTGGAAATGTACCTACCCCCTTGCTGCACTGATTAGCAAAGACATTCTGAAATACCCTTGGCGCATGCCAGGCACCCGAAATGTATGCAGGACTGTTCCATTCACTGGAGGGTTTATTGGATTTGATTAGAGATGGAATTTTTTCATGTCCACTCTCTAAGACCCACGCTGGCAGGAAGGAGAGGTGGGTGGGGAAAGCAATGGGTGTATATTTCAGACGGACCATAATTGCACGTTGCATTTTCTGACTCTCTGATTGTCTCGTGTAGGATTTCCTTCAGATGTTTCTGGACACGTTCCCAGCTTTGAGCAGGTAGGCATGAGCTCTGTTAACGTCGTGACTGCTGCATACTTTATTAGCTTACTGAAGGCTTCCACTGCCAGCAAATGGTTTCTAATGCAGGTCTCCATTATCACCACTGAGTTATTGACCTATCTATGCTCCGCCTATGAATTTGTTCTTTCGTAACAACTGTTGCTAGGTTGGAAAAGCTTTTATAGACTAGAGGCAAAAATCCCATTCAACCTAGTGAGAAACTGTAGCACACAACTCAGTTTTTGTTTGTCAAAATACCTTCATTTACAATATGTTGTCATTATTATGAATACTTTGTATGCATGTAGCAGGCTGTACTATTAGGACAGGTGAAGAGTTTTCGTTAACTAGTCAAGCAAACTTTTTAAATGATTTCATTGTGCTGTCTACTTAAGATTACCTGTGACAACATGCAATGTGGTAGTGTGGCATTTGTAACCGGAAAGACGAGTTTTCATTGAGAAATTTTGGTGCTGGTTACAGTGTCTGGGAATGATTATTATTTATTGGAGAAATTGGTAAAAAAAAAAAAAAAAAAAAAAACTGGCCAAAAAATTGTTGCCTGTGACTGAAACGTACCTAATAGTGCGTAATTAGCATAAATAACAGCTGTGATTCAAATTGACATGGACTGGACAAGTTTCTGAATGTCCCTGACATCGGTGTTCATATTGTGAACGTTCGTTATGCCAGTCTGTCACATTTTCAGCCCTGTGAACGCAAGAATTGTCGTTTTGTAATACGGGGATAATAACGTTATGTTCCTCAGTAAGATGATGAGCAGAAGGCAAAACCTGGTTGTCCAGCAGTTTAATGTAGGCACTGTGGTTCAAATGCACTGTCACCTCAGTACCCGTTTCTGGCGTAATTCAGTCCTCATTGAAGGTTTACTGTGATCTAGGATGAATGCGACGCCTAGCATTATTCACACACAGGCAGAACCGGGATCTGACCAGATAACACGTTTCCAATCAGGAACAGTCCAATCTTTGTTTTTCTTTGCCCACTGTAACTGGGCAACTCTGTGAGCGGAAGCAAAGGCCTCTCGCCTGTCCCTCTGTTCCATATGTTCAAGGCATGCAGTTTCCTGCAAAGTGTTCTTTCAGAAATTGGTTGTGGAGGGCCTGCCTTCACTTCTAGGTGCAATTCTTGCCTGGAAGTGAAGCGATTTTTATTCACAAGCTGTGAAACACGCCGGCGGTCCCTGTCCGTCAGTTTGGTCTTTCAGACAATTTTCTGATGAGAATTTCCTATAGACTGGGATGCCACTGCTGGTAGACCCCTATGACCGTATGCACTGATACACCTGTAAATTCCGCTACTTCCTTTACACTGGCTTTGGCATGCCCAAATGCAATCACTCCTTTTTGCCAATCATTAACATCTGCTTAGCGACCCATTTTTCACATACCGAATGAGACAATTACTGCACTATACCACCTTTTCTCAATCCATGAATCCAGTCTGACTGCCTACAGGTAATTATAGCCCGATCATCTTTGTGCAGCGCCATCTGCAGGAGCCTGAATTTACTACCACCTTAACCACACAAGGCGACTAATTTTTTGTCCAGGGAGCTTATATTGGTTGTTGCTTAAAAATGTGTGTTATCACATGACATGATAGGCCAGTCCAAACATTATGCATGTTGTTGAATAGCCTAAATAAAAAAACTCTTTGCTAATGAAGACATATTTGCAAATGACATCAAATAAGTTTTAATCCAGCACGATGTGGCAGAATGCCGTCTTGTCCCAGACAGAATCGTAGAGCAGAAGCAGTGTGTATCAATTCCCGCTGTTGTGTGTTATTGTAGTGGATGGTGAGCAAATGCCTTTACTGAGCATCAGATAAGGATAAACTGCTTTGATAAAATTTAGTTTATGTTGACATCATTTGAGCACAGCTGTTAAATGTTTGAATAATAGGAAATACAAGATAATCTGCTCTAGCTATCACTATAGCCTAGCCAACGTGGTGACCACAACATTATTTAATCCACAGAATTATTTCCGTCAGGATGTAGTACCACATTCATTTTACATTGGATAGTAAAGTACAGTACAGCGGTTAATGACTGGGAGTTGAGAAGAGACAAATAGGATCTCAGTAACAGTTGGCTAGTTCCCGTATTCCCCTGTTAAAAGGGGAATAGTCAATTTGGCTTTTTCTTAGCATCGGAAGGTGCTGCATCATACCAGTTGAAGTTTGAATAAACGTGTTTTTATGTCATCAAAGCCACTTCAGAGAAAAAGGCAAGGAAAAAAATCACACCAATGTTTGGGCATGGTTCAGAGAGCACTCATTTCTCAGGAATCACTGCCGGGACTTGACTCTCTCTTTCAGTCACTCCCATTCACTTGCTCAACAACTTCAAGCTCTCTCACACACAGTTTATCCATAACCATCAACGTATGCACCTCCTTCAGACTTAAAGCAGTAGAGCAGTCTTACCAGCCAGGCCCCAGGCATAGTTGGAGTTTCATTTAATAAGTTTACTTTTTCAGAGTTGATGCTGAAGCAACCTGTGAAACTGTGAAAGTTCACAGAGAGGTAGGAGAGACACTGAACGACTGAAAAACGAATTTACCTCTGGACTCTGCTGAGCTGAGACAAACATCTTGTAATGTTGTCAAGCAACCTCTCTTTACATCAGCTCAAGCAGTTTTAGCTCAGTTACAGGCAGCCTGTCTAGGTTCAGGCTTTCTGTTTCTGCTGAGTGTCCACAGAAAAGAGTTCCTGTCTTAGATTTTCTGTCTTGAAGTGTTTTGAACACACATTAATATTCTCGGTGCAAATGCAGTTCAGGTTATTTCGTTTTTAAGCTGTTACCTCTTCCACAGGCTTTCAGTAGTGTGAGGTAAAAAAAATCATGCACACGGTTCAACAGCACAAATTGGCACACTGACTGACTTGGAATAAAATTTTGTTAAATGCACAGAAATCGTAGATCTTTATGAAGTTACAAAACCCAAAGACCTGTAGTAGACAAGGTTGCATGGTCATGCTGGGCAGTGCTACGTAGTCACGCCTCCACCAGCATTAAAACTCTAAATAATAATCTTTAGAAGCATACTAAATATGATTATCGCTCTGAATGTTTTTTATATAACTGGAAAATTGATCACGCCTAACTGGACCTTAAATGGTGGTATGGCCCTTTCCCCTGGAACAGTGGGAATATGCATAACCAGAGAGTTTTTCTTGCTTGAAACTTAATACTTTAGGTAAAGATGTGTTTCTCTGACAGGATTATAATTTGCCAGTTTTGCAAAGCTTTTATCTGACAAATATTATTGTGCACTTCAGTTTCTTTTAAGATTGAATGGGATGTTTGCGAACAATCTGTAGAGCTTCTCCAATGTCACAGCAGTTGCTTAGAACACTTGTGTTTGTGGGTGGAGCTCAGATATGGAAATGATCATGTGTGAGCCATAGAATATAGGTAGTTCTAGAAGAATGCATATCTCTTTATTTTCAGACCTAATTTAAACCTGTTTCATCATAATAAAAATGAAGTCTGACATCATTTGGCCAGGAACTGCTAGTTATCCTATTAGCTCCTCCATTCCATTTCCCAACTTGTAATTCTGTTTGTTGCTTTCGTAAGAGCAGACATGCTGCTATGATTAAGATTGGGCTGTCTAAAAATGCAGAGCCTTCCATGCAGTCTGCCGTAACTGTGTTTTTGTGGCCGGTGGGAAGACGTGAAGGATTTTGGGAGTTTTTTTCCCAGGGAACATCGCATCTTGGTCCAAACAGCTGTTGCCTCCTGTATTGAGCTGTCAGTTCAGGTGGTGCAAAGACCCAACCCCCACCCTCTCAGCACTAATCTGGCCCATTTAGTCCTCCGCTGACCAAGTCAAAACAAAGGGGGGATTTTGTTGTTTGAAAAAATGACAGCATGCAACAGTCTCTGCATATTTCTCTCTTTCGTCTCAGTTTATCTGTTTTCCTTTTTTCCTCCCCCCCGCCCCCTGCATTCCCTCTCGCTTTAACCTTCTTCTGAACCCTGGCTCTTCTTTTTGAGTCTGTGTAATTTGGCTTATCATGATCTCCATAGTTTCCATGTCCTCATTAAAGGTTGGGCAATGACTGATTGAAGTACATTAGAGTGATACATCTAGAACATTATCAATCGGGTGTTGTGATTACATTAAAGAGCCCATATCGTGGAAAGACACCCGCTTTTTTAAATGATAAAGTTTGATGTAGTATGTAAACATTGTTACAAGGTTCAGAATCTTTGCTCCTCTGTCCACATACCAAAATGAAGCTGCATGAAGAGCCCGTTTTGAATGTTTTGCTTTTGTGATGTCATGAAAAGACATTTACTTATGCTGTGCATACCAATTGGATCTACAGGATCTTTAGCCCCGCCCATGCACGTTATAAAGAGTGGTTAACTCTCAACTGCTTTTTCAATGAAGGCCAATCAGAACAGAAGTCATTTTAATATATCACTCTGAAAAGCACAGTAACTGAAGGGTCTGTTTAATTGTAAAGCATAAAGAAAGATTAAGCTTCTATGCCGTTTGTCCTTCTGGGTCGCGGGGGTGCTGGAGCCCAGCTATCCCAGCTGTCAATGGACTAAATAGCCATTTGGAATACAATTTCTGTCCAACTGAACGAGAAGTTGAGTAGAGTGCATATAAACACTTCACTGTTAATCAGGAATTTGAACGTATTAAATTGGATTGGCTCAAAGTGCTTTACAGACAGCTGATAAACAGTTATACAGTTTATAATAGTTAAGTATTCATTTTGAATCATAAGAAAATGGCACAGAAGAAATCAAAAGATAAAAGTGAGGCATGTATGATTTTGGTAACACTTTATTTGAAGGCTACCTACATAAGGGCTTCATGACGCATTCATAAGCGCTGAATAGTGCGTTTATGAAGCACTACTTGAACATTTATTAAGTGCTTATGGTAGTTCACGCAACCTGACATAAGATGTTTTATGAAATAAATGACATTGTACTGACATAATAAGAATAAACACTGAACATATTTACAGCACTAAACATTTAAAACACTGTACATAACTATTTATGTCAGCATTCTCAAGATGACATTGTATTAATATCAGGTGAAATATGCCTGGAAACCACCCCCTCTTCCCTCCATGGCATGGATAAGATGATTGATGCAATTATGTATAGGGTTTAAAATGTTTAGTGCTGTAAATATGTTCAACGTTTATTCTTATTATGTCAGCACAATGTCATTTATTTCATAAAACATCTTATGTCAGGTTGCGAGAACCGACATAAGCACTTAATAAATGTTCAGTAGTGTTTCATAAACACATTATTCAGTGCTTATGAATGTGTTATGAAGTCCTTATGTAGGTAGCCTTCAAATAAAGTGTTACCATGATTTCGTACCGTTGAACATTCAAAACTGGCACTGAACAGATTTCAGCATGGGTCAGATTTTCATCCTGATGATTGGTGATGGACTTATTTGCATGTATGCCCTATTTCAGTATCTGTTTGATTCACACAGTGCACGTTCTCAGAGCCAAGGTCAACTAATCAGAACATACCAAAGCAAGTTGAAATGTGCACTTTTATTATCCTGGTCCTCAGAATATGACACATTTTGTTAGTGCTGTGCTGCAGTATTTTCTGAAATATATACAGCACGAACGTTTGTGCTGCAAGCATTTTCCTTTTCAGCAGTGAGGTGAACATTCCCACCCTTTTTGTTGTTCCCTTGCTAAACGTGTTTTATTGATGCGTCATAGACGAGGACATTTGCCCTCATACCTGCCTGGAAGAATCCATTAGTTGATTATATGTGCAGACAGGTGTGCTCCTGCAAGTTAACAAGATTGCAGTGTCCTTAAAGGTCTCTGGCTTGAATTGCAAAATTTGGTTTCACTCAGATATTTCCATTGTCGGAAATGCTGCACGCATACCTCCTGCCGTATTACTACATGTGGCGTTTTATTTGAAGGTTTCTACAATGAATCACATCAAAAGAAGTGGAATAAAGAGCTGGTATTCATTCAGAATCACTGCGTATCTGCTTCTGATTTTTCAGTCAAGGCCTCACCCTTGGAGCCATTTATTCGGACTGGCTGGATACACCTGGAATTCCGAAGGTAAGAAACGCAAGAGCAAACCTCACGTCTGTTTCAAGCTGTTTGCTTAATCAAGAAAGATTAAATGCACTCTGATTATGCAAACGCAAGTGAATGCAACCTTGTTACACAACGGCTGGAATGGTGTTTTTGAGCGCTGTCCCTGCTTCACACATGAGTGCTTTAGGACCATTGGAAATCCATTTTTCAATCTCACATTCAGATGCAAGTGTCTGGCTTATGCAAGGCTTGAATGGTATGGCTTCCTCACTAATTTTAGCTCTATTTAGCTTTAAGCCTGGTTATATAGCGTCGCTATCGCTACTTAATGCACATGATGACTATGTAGTGATGGAGGGCAAACGTTACAGAAGAGCGTTTTATCCTCTCTGTTCAGACTGGGTCAGGTTATTATTGGATTTGACTATTGTTATACACTCTGGGAGGAAATTCGCCTTGATCCCAGGCTGAGATCATGTTTCTGCTTCAGCTTCAGAGTCTTGATGTGTGGTCCTCTACAGGATGTGCTGGATCTTTCCTACTGAATCTTAGAGTAGGGGAAGATTGGCATTACCTTAAGTATGCGCTGTGCATTCCGTGAGCCACCCCTTTGCACCCCTTTGCATGTTGCTTCTTGACTAGTGTCACTGTTAAATTGATCTATAGGTTTTAGCTACAAAAAGCAGTGGGAATTCCAAGATTCAGATGAGCTTCCATGGATGCTTGATCCTTTACTGCCACAGCCTGAAAAATTTTTGAAAAAAGGAATTTTTCAGTCTTTACTCAAGACATATTTTCCTTATGTTATCACCAATATAGAGGCAGTTACTGCTAACATTACTGCGAGGCAGTTACTGCTAACATTACTGCGAGGCAGTTACTGCTAACATTTCTGTGAGGCATTTACTGCTAACATTACTGCGAGGCATTTACTGCTAACATTACTGCAAGGACGTTACTGCTGATGGTACTAAAAGGAAGCTTCTGCTAACATTACTGCAAGGCAGTTACTGCTAACATTAATGCGAGGCAGTTACTGCTGATGTTACTGCAAGGCAGTTACTGCTAACATTACTGCAAGGCAGTTACTGCTAACATTAATGCGAGGCAGTTACTGCTGACGTTACTGCAAGGCAGTTACTGCTAACATTACTGCAAGGCAGTTACTGCTAACATTAATGCGAGGCAGTTACTGCTGACGTTACTGCAAGGCGGTTACTGCTAACATTACTGCGAGGCAGTTACTGCTAACGTTACTGTGAGGCAGTTACTGCTAACATTACTGGGAGGCAGTTACTGCTGACGTTACTGCGAGGCAGTTACTGCTAACGTTACTGTGAGGCAGTTACTGCTAACATTACTGCAAGGCAGTTACTGCTGACGGTACTAAAAGGCAGTTACTGCTAACATTACTGCGAGGCAGTTACTGCTGATGGTACTAAAAGGCAGTTACTGCTGACGGTACTAGAAGCCGATGCATTTGGGTTGATGTATAAATGAAACTGATAAAGATGTTGAAAGCGTTTTAATCATTTCGGACATCGTGACGTAAAGGCAGTGTAAACTCGCTGTGGCATTGTGGTGATCGTTCCCTGCTCTGATCCAGCACTGCATGCCTCTTTTGTTTGTGGCAGTCATCTAATGGTGCGTAGCTGCCAAAACCAACACAAGGATCAATTTTGTCATTTTAGATAAAAATCCCTCTTTTTTCCTCTTCTGGGCCATTACTGTGGGCTTGATAACACATTGTACTTGAACGTCTCTCAAAGTAAATAATGGCAGGAAATAGTTGGACTCCACAATAAACAGTCTCTTTCTCTCACACACACAAATGTATGAGACACACACCCACAGAATGAGTAATGAGATGGGAATACAGCCCTTTTTTCCATCTGACTATTTTTAAGACAGTGGACATTTATGAATATATGGGGAATAAAGGGGTTTCGAGGTGGACCGAGAATCTTCCCTATCTTTCTCTCATGGCCTCTCTTGACCTCTTCCAACTGCTTATGCTGTGGGCAGCCGCAGAAATGAACCACTGGTTGTGGAATAAATTCTCATTTCCAAATTTGCCATTATAGGAGAAAAGGCTGAACTGGCCTTCTATCAGTGGACTGTGGTCAGCTCATGTGAGGCAGTATTGAAGGCATTGGCATGCAGAGAGGTGCACTGAGGCTTGTTGGAGTAAAGTGACATTCACTCAAATGTCAGCTGTTATGGACCTCAACTGTTCAGTGTGATGGCTCTCTCCTATCTCTCTCACCGTTCTCTGGCCATTCTCTGACAGTGTCTGTTTGTGTGGGTTGATGTGTATGTGAGGGGCATTGAGGACATGTACTTCTGTGTGATGAAACGATTGTATGTCTACATGCATGTGCATGTGTGTGAGCACTGCTGCGCTCCCTTCACTGGCTTCCTATAGCTGCATGATTTAAAACCCTGATGCTGGCCTACAAAGCCAAAAACGGACCAGTCCCTCCCTACTTCATGGTGATGGTGAAATCTCGAACTGTACCACGAGCCCTTCGAGCTTCAAGGCACGTGGAAGACGAGCATTAAGTCTTTTCTCTGAACTGGCACCCAGGTGGTGGATTGAACTCTCATTGGCTGTCCATACAGCAGAGTCCCTCGCTGTCTTCAAACGCAGACTGAAGACCGTCTCTTTACACAGCAGTTAAATGAGCACTGAGAGAAATGTTGATTGTAATGTAATGCACTGCACTTATTAGAATGTATTGATTTGCACTGTGTTTCTTTTCCTCTGGGTATCAACAGGGACTTTTTGTCTCTTAGCAGTATCTGAGCTCAGGACCGGCTTTCTCTCTAACCTATTGGTAACTATCAAAGTTACTTTCTCTCTATAGACAAAGCACTTTTTGTAGGTCACTCTGGATAAGAGCATCTGCTAAATGCTGTAAATGTAAATGTGCATATATGTGTGTTTTTAAAGGATGTTGGGAAGGAGGTGGATCAGTAAACGTGTGAAGGATGTGTTTTTCTACATTTCCAGTCATAAACTGAGCACGCTACTCACTGTAAAGTACTCAAATCTGTGAAATTACACACATGGAACTATGCAGTAAGCAAATCTTATATGTTAGGCTCTTTCAAGTAAGTTACATTCATAAAAATATTACGTATATTCACTGGATGCAAGATGTTTTCATTTGCCAAGACATCATTTTTTCACAGTGTGTCTTGATACGTTTTTCAAATTAAAATGGCTTTGGGAATAAAATCATATATACTGTTCTGTAGGAAAGTCAGAGACCACCTGTTTTAAGTTTAGTTTCCAGTCAAAGCAACCATTAAATACAAGTTATTTTTTCAGGAGATATTCCTAAGGAGATTAGATATAAGATCATTCACTTGCATAAAGAAGGAGAACGTCAAGGGAAAATAAGTGAAAACACAGGAGTTTTGAAAACTGAAAAAATGGGACTCCTAAGAATTGTTCAAGACCTGGTGGACCGCAAAAACTGTCACTGTCAGATAAACGGCACTTAAAGCTGTCCTCTTTGAGAGAGAGGAGAAAATCAAGGTCTCCTCTTGCTTCAGCTCTGAAAAAATCCACAGATATTTCTGTCCATTCTTTCACGGTGAGAAGACAACACTGAATCTGAAAGAATGTTGAGCTGTTCAGAAGCTGTTACTGAGAAAAAGAAACAGATGAAAAAGAAGAAACTTGCAAATCAAACAAAGATCGTTTCAGAACAATAGCCTGACCACCCCAGAGTACACAACATCACTGAATGTGTTTGGGATTACCTGAGTCCTGAGTAGGCGAAAGTGCGACCAACTTCTAAGACTGAACTTTGGAGATGTGGTCTCCGTACTGCAACATCGACTTCCTATTTATCTTTGCCTTAAAGATATTTCATGCGTTTACATACAAGGCTTATGAAAGGCCTATGAACACATATATTCAGTCACGCTTGTCCACAGTTTTGACAGACCTCTGATAGGGCTGCTGGTGGAGTTTCTCGAGTTCGGAGGCTGGACTGTCCGGAATAAGATCCGCCATCATAGCCATAAAGCAGCCATGTGAGCTGTCTCTGCTAACAATGGCAGTTTACTGTCTAAGAGCCCACTCTGGACTGCCCACTCTCTTCCCAAATATGCTCCAGCGTCACAAAAATATCCCTTTCACACACACGCTCTCTTCCCAGGAGTCGGCAAAAACACACGGTTTAACCCTCCCAAACAATATGCTATAGCTGCAGACTGTCTGTCAGCCTCAGGTTAACATTACACAAGCAAAGCAAAATCCCTGGTGTTAAATTAACACCTATACAACTCCATAGAAGTCCATCTAGATCACCACTGTTTAGAGCTCAGTCAACATTTTAGCTGATGATTCTGCTGTCAGTGTTTTAGGTACCTTACACTGAAATCTGCAAAAGGCCTCTCCAACCTGTAGCTTATGAGTCTCTATTAGGTAACAGCATACCAAAGAGGACGTTTGAAAATCAGAAGAATTCAGTGCAGTCATAGCAACCCCTGTCCCTAAAACCGTGATCAGTACAGCTAATCCTTATCCAAGAGAGGCCTGGATTGAGACAGCAGCTCATATGTCAGAAAAACGATGGATCCTCCTCATCATGTAGGAGAGACAGAGAAAATGAAAAGTATTTGGTAACATTTTTTCTTCAGTTGTTTGTTTTTTGTAGTAGTGTTATTCATAACATTCATGCTTGTAACATTAATATCAGTAAAAAATTGTAAAGTGCTGTTGATTGAACTTACTTGGTTGTTTAGTTTTTTCCTTTATGTTATTTCTTTTGAATATAGTGTAATTAGTAGTAGTATACTCTCACTAGAGCGGTTGAAATTCTTTTTAAGGTATTAGTTTTGTCATTGCCGTTACACCGATATGGAAATAAATGCAGATAACGCATGCAGTGCAAAACACGATGAAGTCCCTCTCATGTAGTGAGTTGCAGCCTGAGGCAAGTTAATCCAGTTTGTCAAAGGAGCAGACATCAAATTGTAATGAGCTAATGGAAGAAATAGAGAGTAGAAGGAAGAGCCGGTCTCTTGGGGTGAGCCATTAGCCATTAGCCTTGCATGGAGACTAGCCGGCTTTCCGTGTGCACTGTTAACCAAGCTTCAGGCGATGCCATGTCCTCTGCCTATAAGCCAAGAGGCTCCGCAGATTCTGATAGCTAATAGTGTGAGCGGTTCATAATAGTACTAAATTCGTAGATTAAAGCTCGAGCATAAGAGACGTACATCTGAGACTAATGACTTTTGGACGTAAAAGGACATTTAGCACAGTTTTTGCACCAAGCTAGAGAGACTATTAGAAGCTGCAGTGAGCTTTGCATACACTTGCCTTTTAGGCAGTGTAACATAACAATAAAACAATATTGACATCTGTTTATATTTTGTTAATTTCTGTTTTCACTATTTCTATACTACTATACTGTAAGAATAACTTAATTTACTTCAGTTGCTAACTATGTTTCTTATTAAAACTGGAGGGACATCCAGACTAATATGCCTTTTTTAATCTACAAATATCATTCAACATGTTTTTTTTTTCATTTGGAAAATAAGCATCAATGCACTAATAATGATATATACCAAAACAGTGACTAATCTTATTATTATTAAGAATACTGTGACATACATTTTTGCCCATACTGTCTGATACTTAGTACTTAGTAATTAGTAATGTTCATGCCAGCAAAGCATTCTAGGAATTAATTTTTCCCTTTGGTAGAAATCTAGTCAATAGCATATTTAATAGTAAGACAATGTTGAAGTGAAGAGATGAAGAAAGTAGTTTGATCATATTCATCCTTCATTTTTCTTGTGTTACAGTATTTCAATAATGTAACTAGCAAACATTCGTGCTAGCATAGAGACAGAGCGTAACTTAGTAGCTTCTGTCTTTCATTTGTATCCGTGTTGTTCGTTTGGCTATAATGTAATTAACGTTTGCTACAATAAAGCATTGTTAAAGTGAACAGAAAGGCAGAGTCGTGTTCATTGCTGAAAGGCATTGTGAAGTATACTGAGACACTGTGTGTAAGTTAGTATCTTTGTTCTTTTCTTGTTTGCTGTTTTCTTTGGCAGTAATGTAATTAACAGCATTCACGCCAGCAAAGCATTGTTGAAGTGAATTGAGAGAGAGAGTGAGTTAGAGAGAGCATAAGAGAGCGGTAGGAAGAGGGGAGAGTTTAAGAGAGTGAGAGAGGGGTGGATAGGATATAAGAGAAAAAGATGTAGAGAGTGTGTGACAGAAAGCAAGAGAGAAATATGAGTGAGACAGAGCAATAGAGATATAAGAGAGTATGAGAGAGACAAGTATAGTGAGTGTAAGAGAGAGAGGTAAAGTTAGCGACAGTGTTAGATGCAGAGAGAGAGAGGTAGAGTTAGAGAGAGTATTAGGTGTAGAGAGCATGTGAGAGAGAGAGAAGTATGAGTGAGAGAGCAACAGAGATATGAGAGTATGAGAGAGAGTGTAAGAGAGAGAGAGGTAGAGTTAGAGAGAGTATTAGATGTAGGGAGAGAGGTAGAGAGTATAATAGAGAGGTAGAGTTAGAGTATTACATGTAGAGAGAGTATAAGAGAGAGAGTATTAGATGTACAGAGAGTATAAGCGAGGCAGATACTCTAACTCTAGAGTTAGAGAGAGTATTAGGTGTAGATAGCATGAGAGAGCAACAG
The DNA here is from genome assembly GCF_015220715.1 of Pygocentrus nattereri. Lineage (NCBI taxonomy): Eukaryota > Metazoa > Chordata > Actinopteri > Characiformes > Serrasalmidae > Pygocentrus > Pygocentrus nattereri. The sequence goes on along the minus strand of NC_051238.1, from coordinate 25,063,094 downwards.
AGATATAAGAGAGTATGACAGTGTAAGAGAGAGAGTTAGAGTTAGAGAGTATTAGATGTAGAGAAAGTGTAAGAGAGAGGTAGAGTTAGAGTATTAGATGTAGGGAGAGTATAAGAGAGGCAGAGTTAGAGAGAGTATTAGATGTAGAGAGAGGTAGAGAGAGTATAAGAGAGGCAGTGTTAGAGAGTATTAGAGGTAGAGTATAAGAGAGAGGCAGAGTTAGAGTATTAGATGTAGGGAAAGAGGTAGAGAGTATAAGAGACGTAGAGTTAGAGAGAGTATTAGATGTAGGGAAAGAGATAGAGAGAGTGTAAGATGGAGGCATAGTTAGAGAGAGTATGAGATGTAGGGAGAGAGGTAGAGAGAGTATAAAAGAGAGGTAGAGTTACAGAGTATTAGATGTAGAGAGAGGTAGAGAGAGTATAAGTTGGAGGCAGAGTTAGAGAGAGAATTAGATGTAGGGAGAGAGGTAGAGAGAGTATAAGAGAGGCAGAGTTAGAGAGAGTATTAGATGTAGAGAGAGAGGTAGAGAGAGTATAAGAGAGGCAGAGTTAGAGAGAGTATTAGATGTAGAGAGAGAGGTAGAGAGAGTATAAGAGAGGCAGAGTTAGAGAGAGTATTAGATGTAGGGAGAGATGTAGAGAGGATAAGAGAGAGGCAGAGTTAGAGAGAGTATTAGATGTAGAGAGAGAGGTAGAGAGTATAAGAGAGGCAGAGTTAGAGTATTAGATGTAGGGAGAGAGGTAGAGAGTATAATAGAGAGGTAGAGTTAGAGAGAGTATTAGATGTAGGGAGAGAGGTAGAGAGAGTATAAGAGAGAGGTAGAGTTAGAGAGAGTATTAGATGTAGGGAGAGAGGTAGAGAGTATAATAGAGAGGTAGAGTTAGAGAGAGTATTAGATGTAGGGAGAGAGGTAGAGAGAGTATAAGAGAGAGGTAGAGTTAGAGAGAGTATTAGATGTAGGGAGAGAGGTAGAGAGTATAATAGAGAGGTAGAGTTAGAGAGAGTATTAGATGTAGGGAGAGAGGTAGAGAGGATAAGAGAGAGGTAGAGTTAGAGTATTACATGTACAGAGAGTATAAGCGAGGCAGATACTCTAACTCTAGAGTTAGAGAGAGTATTAGGTGTAGATAGCATGAGAGAGCAACAGAGATATAAGAGAGTATGATAGTGTAAGAGAGAGAGTTAGAGTTAGAGAGTATTAGATGTAGAGAAAGTGTAAGAGAGAGGTAGAGGTAGAGTATTAGATGTAGGGAGAGTATAAGAGAGGCAGAGTTAGCGAGAGTATTAGATGTAGAGAGAGGTAGAGTTAGAGTCTTAGATGTAGGGAGAGTATAAGAGAGGCAGAGTTAGAGAGAGTATTAGATGTAGAGAGAGGTAGAGAGAGTATAAGAGAGGCAGTGTTAGAGAGTATTAGAGGTAGAGTATAAGAGAGAGGCAGAGTTAGAGAGTATTAGAGGTAGAGTATAAGAGAGAGGCAGAGTTAGAGTATTAGATGTAGGGAAAGAGGTAGAGAGGGTGTAAGATGGAGACAGAGTTAGAGAGAGTATTAGATGTAGAGTGAGAGGTAGAGAGAGTATAAGAGAGGCAGAGTTAGAGAGTATTAGAGGTAGAGTATAAGAGAGAGGCAGAGTTAGAGAGAGTATTAGAGGTAGAGAGAGTATAAGAGAGGCAGAGTTAGTGAGTATTAGAGGTAGAGTATAAGAGAGGCAGAGTTAGAGTATTAGATGTAGGGAAAGAGGTAGAGAGGGTGTAAGATGGAGACAGAGTTAGAGAGAGTATTAGATGTAGAGTGAGAGGTAGAGAGAGTATAAGAGAGGCAGAGTTAGAGAGTATTAGAGGTAGAGTATAAGAGAGAGGCAGAGTTAGAGAGAGTATTAGATGTAGAGAGACAGGTAGAGAGAGTATAAGAGAGGCAGAGTTAGAGAGAGTATGAGATGTAGGGAGAGAGGTAGAGAGAGTATGAGAGGCACAGTTAGAGAGAGTATTAGATGTAGAGAGACAGGTAGAGAGAGTATAAGAGAGGCAGAGTTAGAGAGAGTATGAGATGTAGGGAGAGAGGTAGAGAGAGTATAATAGAGAGGTAGAGTTACAGAGTATTAGATGTAGAGAGAGGTAGAGAGAGTATAAGTTGGAGGCAGAGTTAGAGAGAGAATGAGATGTAGGGAGAGAGGTAGAGAGAGTATAATAGAGAGGTAGAGTTACAGAGTATTAGATGTAGAGAGAGGTAGAGAGAGTATAAGTTGGAGGCAGAGTTAGAGAGAGAATTAGATGTAGGGAGAGAGGTAGAGAGAGTATAATAGAGAGGTAGAGTTACAGAGTATTAGATGTAGAGAGAGGTAGAGAGAGTATAAGAGAGGCAGAGTTAGAGAGAGTATTAGATGTAGGGAGAGAGGTAGAGAGGATAAGAGAGGCAGAGTTAGAGTATTAGATGTAGGGAGAGAGGTAGAGAGGATAAGAGAGAGGTAGAATTAGAGAATATTAAATGTAGAGAGATGTAGAGAGGATAAGAGAGAGGTAGAGTTAGAGAGAGTATTAGATGTAGGGAGAGAGGTAGAGAGTATAAGAGAGGTAGAGTTAGAGAGAGTATTAGATGTAAGGAGAGAGGTAGAGAGAGTATAATAGAGAGGTAGAGTTAGAGAGAGTATTAGATGTAGGGAGAGAGGTAGAGAGGATAAGAGAGAGGTAGAGTTAGAGAGAGTATTAGATGTAAGGAGAGAGGTAGAGAGGATAAGAGAGAGGTAGAGTTAGAGAGAGTATTAGATGTAAGGAGAGAGGTAGAGAGAGTATAATAGAGAGGTAGAGTTAGAGAGAGTATTAGATGTAAGGAGAGAGGTAGAGAGAGTATAATAGAGAGGTAGAGTTAGAGAGAGTATTAGATGTAAGGAGAGAGGTAGAGAGAGTATAATAGAGAGGTAGAGTTAGAGAGAGTATTAGATGTAGGGAGAGAGGTAGAGAGGATAAGAGAGAGGTAGAGTTAGAGAGAGTATTAGATGTAAGGAGAGAGGTAGAGAGAGTATAATAGAGAGGTAGAGTTAGAGAGAGTATTAGATGTAGGGAGAGAGGTAGAGAGGATAAGAGAGAGGTAGAGTTAGAGAGAGTATTAGATGTAAGGAGAGAGGTAGAGAGAGTATAATAGAGAGGTAGAGTTAGAGAGAGTATTAGATGTAAGGAGAGAGGTAGAGAGAGTATAATAGAGAGGTAGAGTTAGAGAGAGTATTAGATGTAAGGAGAGAGGTAGAGAGAGTATAATAGAGAGGTAGAGTTAGAGAGAGTATTAGATGTAGGGAGAGAGGTAGAGAGGATAAGAGAGAGGTAGAGTTAGAGAGAGTATTAGATGTAAGGAGAGAGGTAGAGAGAGTATAATAGAGAGGTAGAGTTAGAGAGAGTATTAGATGTAAGGAGAGAGGTAGAGAGAGTATAATAGAGAGGTAGAGTTAGAGAGAGTATTAGATGTAAGGAGAGAGGTAGAGAGGATAAGAGAGAGGTAGAGTTAGAGAGAGTATTAGATGTAAGGAGAGAGGTAGAGAGAGTATAATAGAGAGGTAGAGTTAGAGAGAGTATTAGATGTAGGGAGAGAGGTAGAGAGGATAAGAGAGAGGTAGAGTTAGAGAGAGTATTAGATGTAGGGAGAGAGGTAGAGAGAGTATAATAGAGAGGTAGAGTTAGAGAGAGTATTAGATGTAGGGAGAGAGGTAGAGAGTATAATAGAGAGGTAGAGTTAGAGAGAGTATTAGATGTAGGGAGAGAGGTAGAGAGGATAAGAGAGAGGTAGAGTTAGAGAGAGTATTAGATGTAGGGAGAGAGGTAGAGAGAGTATAATAGAGAGGTAGAGTTAGAGAGAGTATTAGATGTAGGGAGAGAGGTAGAGAGGATAAGAGAGAGGTAGAGTTAGAGAGAGTATTAGATGTAAGGGAGAGAGGTAGAGAGAGTATAATAGAGAGGTAGAGTTAGAGAGAGTATTAGATGTAAGGAGAGAGGTAGAGAGAGTATAATAGAGAGGTAGAGTTAGAGAGAGTATTAGATGTAAGGAGAGAGGTAGAGAGAGTATAATAGAGAGGTAGAGTTAGAGAGAGTATTAGATGTAGGGAGAGAGGTAGAGAGGATAAGAGAGAGGTAGAGTTAGAGAGAGTATTAGATGTAAGGAGAGAGGTAGAGAGAGTATAATAGAGAGGTAGAGTTAGAGAGAGTATTAGATGTAAGGAGAGAGGTAGAGAGAGTATAATAGAGAGGTAGAGTTAGAGAGAGTATTAGATGTAGGGAGAGAGGTAGAGAGGATAAGAGAGAGGTAGAGTTAGAGAGAGTATTAGATGTAAGGAGAGAGGTAGAGAGAGTATAATAGAGAGGTAGAGTTAGAGAGAGTATTAGATGTAGGGAGAGAGGTAGAGAGGATAAGAGAGAGGTAGAGTTAGAGAGAGTATTAGATGTAAGGAGAGAGGTAGAGAGAGTATAATAGAGAGGTAGAGTTAGAGAGAGTATTAGATGTAGGGAGAGAGGTAGAGAGAGTATAATAGAGAGGTAGAGTTAGAGAGAGTATTAGATGTAAGGAGAGAGGTAGAGAGAGTATAAGAGAGAGGTAGAGTTAGAGAGAGTATTAGATGTAAGGAGAGAGGTAGAGAGTATAATAGAGAGGTAGAGTTAGAGAGAGTATTAGATGTAAGGAGAGAGGTAGAGAGAGTATAATAGAGAGGTAGAGTTAGAGAGAGTATTAGATGTAAGGAGAGAGGTAGAGAGAGTATAATAGAGAGGTAGAGTTAGAGAGAGTATTAGATGTAGGGAGAGAGGTAGAGAGAGTATAATAGAGAGGTAGAGTTAGATAGTATTAGATGTAGGGAGAGAGGTAGAGAGAGTATAATAGAGAGGTAGAGTTAGAGAGAGTATTAGATGTAAGGAGAGAGGTAGAGAGAGTATAATAGAGAGGTAGAGTTAGAGAGAGTATTAGATGTAGGGAGAGAGGTAGAGAGAGTATAATAGAGAGGTAGAGTTAGAGAGAGTATTAGATGTAAGGAGAGAGGTAGAGAGAGTATAATAGAGAGGTAGAGTTAGAGAGAGTATTAGATGTAGGGAGAGAGGTAGAGAGAGTATAATAGAGAGGTAGAGTTAGATAGTATTAGATGTAGAGAAAGTATAAGAGAGAGGTAACGTAAGAAAGAGTATTAGGTGTAGGGAGCATGTGAGGGAGAAATATGAGAGAGCAATAGAGATACTATTATGAGAGATTGAAGTAGAGACAGTTTAAGAGAGAGATAGGTAATGTTATAGAGAGTATTAGACGCAGAGAGAGTATGAGAGAGAGAGTATTAGATGTAAAGAGTATAAGAGACAGAAGTAGAGTTAGAGAGAGAGAGATGTGGAGATGATATGAGAGAAGTAGCATAAGGGAGAGAGAGAGGTTGTGTCTGTGATGCTTTCTCCCAGATGTTTTCTATTACTTGGGAGAGGTCTGTCTGTCTGTGAGCTCTTCCATTACCTGAGCCTTTGTTCATACCATTCCCCCGTCTACACACACACACACGCGCACACACACACACACACACACACACACACACAGATATCCATCATCACAGAAGCAGAAGTAAGGGAAGTTGTGTCACCTGTCCTAACTGCAACCTTTTGTTAAATGGCTTTAAAGACTTTCTAGTGGATGAAGGCTTAATTTATGTGTCTGTGACTGCTACTGGATTTGTCTGCTGTACTTAAGTGTGTGCGCAAGGTTGTGTGTGTGAGAGAGAGAGTGAGGGAGAGAGTGAGTGAGAGAGCTGTAGCTCCTCCCCAGGCTGCATAGAAGAAACAGTGTTTGATTACAATGAGGCTTTACTCCCAGACTTGAACTGCTACTGCTGCTGCTCTCTGTCTGTGTCTCTCTGGCTGTCTCTCTCTCCTTTCTCTTGTTCCTTCTCTCCCTCGTTCTTACTCTCTCTCTCTCTCTGTCTGTCTCCTGATCTTGCTGGGTGTCTCTCCTCTTGTTCTTTCTCTCTCTTACACTCTCTCGTCACCTTTCTCTCCTCCCTTTTTTCCATATCTCTCTTCTTCCCTCCCTCTTTCTCTCTCTCCTCTCCAGTTCTCTCCTTCTCTCTTCCTCTCTCACTACCTTTTTCCTTTTTTTTTCTGGTGTCTCTCCTCTGCTGTGTTTTTCCTCTGACTGTGTGTGACAGAGAGAGAGCGAGAGAGAGAGCACAGCGCGCTGTACTGGCGGAGCAGACTTTAATAAGGTTAAGTGCAGCTTGTGTGAGAGCTTGAAGGAGAGGAACAGAGACAGAGAGCGGCAGAACGGAGGAGTGGATCAGCGCGGAACTGACGCCCCATTTCAACTTAATGAGGGAATTTTTCCCCTTCTCTCTCTCTCTCTGTCTCTCTCTCGCTCTCTCTCGCTCTATCTCTCTACTCTACTCTACATTCTCCAGTGGCTGGAAGAAATCAGCTCGACATGGACACACACTCAACCAGTCAAAGAAGTCAAAGAGGAGGTAAATCTTGTTTAATATCTGTTAATATGTTTTAATATGGCTGAAGATCAGTAATTGCCATATAATGGGCCTTTATAGTACTGTTGCTTATATTAGAAGGTGGACTGGACTGCAGGTAGTGTTTTCTTGTGGGAATCGCCATTCTGCTATGCGATCTGTTGAGTGTGTGTGTACACCTCAAGCCTGCTGTGTGTGTGTGTGTGTGTGTGTGTGTGTGTGTGTGTGTGTTGTGGCGTTTTAGCTGTTAGTTGTGGCTGGAGCATCACTCAGTGGCTGAGAGAGGAAATCACAGACTGGAGAGTTCTGTTTGGATTGAACGTGGTGGATGGATCAGTCTTTTTAAGAGACTTTTTGTCTGTTTTATGTGGACGACTTCCAGCTGCTTCATGTAGTGTTCAGTCCAGATTTTGCAGAGACACCTTGTAGTTCAAATACACTTAAGGCAGTTTGTTTGAGAGAGAGAGGGTGAAAGAAAGTCTCTGAGAGAGAGAGAGAGAGAGAGAGAGAGGGAGTCTGTGAGCAGTGGAAAGAGAGATTCTGAGTAGAAAAAGAAAAAAGTAGAAAAGGGGAGACTTGGAGAAGGAGAGAGGGAGACTTTGATTAGGACAAAGAGAGAGAGGCTTTGAGAAGGAGAGAGAAAGACTAAAAAGTAGAGTGGTAAAGGCTGTGGCAAGGAGAAATACGGACAGAGGGACCTTGAGAAAGGAGACGGAGAGAGAGGCGTTACAGAGACATCGAGAAGGAAAGAGAGACTGAGAACTTTGAGAAGGATCAGAGAGAGAGACTGAAAAGAATGTGCAAGAGAGAGACTGAGAAGGGAAAGACTGAGAGACCTTGAAAAGGAGGGAGAGAAAGAGACTTTGAGAAGGAAAGAGAGTGAGAGCGTTTGAGAAGGAAAGAGAGTGAGAGCGTTTGAGAAGGAAAGAGTGAGAGAGAGCGTTTGAGAAGGAAAGAGAGTGAGAGCGTTTGAGAAGGAAAGAGTGAGAGAGAGCGTTTGAGAAGGAAAGAGTGAGAGAGAGCGTTTGAGAAGGAAAGAGTGAGAGAGAGCGTTTGAGAAGGAAAGAGTGAGGGAGAGCGTTTGAGAAGGAAAGAGTGAGAGAGAGCATTTGAGAAGGAAAGAGTGAGAGAGAGCGTTTGAGAAGGAAAGAGTGAGGGAGAGCGTTTGAGAAGGAAAGAGTGAGAGAGAGCATTTGAGAAGGAAAGAGTGAGAGAGAGCGTTTGAGAAGGAAAGAGTGAGTGAGACTTTGAGAAGGAAAGAGTGAGAGAAAGACTTTGGGAAGAAAAGGGAGAGAGAGACTAAAAAGTAAAGAGAAAGAGAGACTTAGAGAAAGAAAGGGGGTGAGAGAGACTGAGAAGGAAAGAGTTTGAGAGAGAGAGTAAGAAAGTTTGAGAAGGAAATAGTGAGAAAGTTTGAGAAGGAAATATTGAGAGACTTAGAGAAGGAAAGGGTGAGAGACCTAGAGAAGGAAAGGGTGAGAGACCTAGAGAAGGAAAGGGAGTGAGAGAGAGATTTTAAGACGGAGAGAGAGTGAGAGAGAGACTTTGAGAGGGAAAGAGAGTGAGAGACCTTGAGAAGGGAGACCTTAAGGGTGAGAGAGATCACATTTTATTTGTAAATAACAAATTGTACACAAACCTGAAAGTATGCATATTGTGCCTCACCTTGTGAGTATTTACTCTCTCTCTCTCTCTCTCTCTCTCTCTCTCTCTCTCTCTCTCTCCCCCTCTCTCTCTAGGTTGTAAAATGGATGCTCCTGAGTGGCGGTGTTGGAAAGGGCACCAAACGGAAGAGAGCGGAGCCCAAGGTGCACTTCAAAGAGGTAAGACCCCTCCAAGCCAGCTTTAAATAGCCTCCATTCCACCCTCTCTCAACATCCCTCCATTTTCCTCTCATCCTCTGCCATCTCCCCTCTTACTTCTAATGAGTGCACTACTTTTATTTATGTACTGCTTATTGATATATAATAGCTGACCCGTTTGCCCGCTGCTCCTTTCCTTTCCTCGGCTGGCCATTCCGTTCTCGTCTGCACGTAGGACTGTTTGTTTAGCATTGTGGCGTGAGTTTATCAGATGGGAGTTGGTGGATGGTGCTGTGTGGAGGTCGTTAAAGGGCTAAGGAAAGGCCCAGTGTGCGGTTTTAGGGGAGGGGGCATCGTCCTTCACTCTTATTTCTTGCCAGCAGAGCGTCAGAATGAGGCAGATGGGAAAAATGGCCCGATTTCGTAGTCTTGGCTGGTCATTTTGTGTGTGGTCATGACCATGACTCATCGCTTTTTTTGGGTTTCCCGAGGCAGCGCTTCAAAATGGCTGACCAGAGCTCTGCCTATTGCTCAGCGTGTAGGTCTGGACGTTATTGTTTACTTACACCCTCTGCCTGTTTATCTAGTGTGCAAAAGTTATGCAGAGTTATGCACATTCCACAGTACAATAACGAAAACATCAAACAAGAAAGATTTGTGGGAATGAAACTGGCAGGAATCGTAACTCGTGCTTTCTTTACACCAGACAGTTAAAGCCTTATAGAAGACCAGTGTATGTTATGCTGTGTTTACAGCAACACTCATGTCAGAAACCACCCATCATGCATTTAAATTCCAGTAAAAAGAGCCTTTGAGCACAGGTTATGTGTTTTTCAGAGGAGATTAGATATAAGACAGTTGACTTGCGTAGGAAAAGGGAACGTTAATAGGAAATAAGTGGATAAACAGGAGTTCTGGAACTAGAGTTTTTAAAAAAATATTAAAAGCTATAGAGGGAATGGGACCCCTACAAACTGCATAAGACTGGTAGACCACTAAAACTGTCACCGTCAAATAAACAGTAGTTAAAACTTACATTTATGGAGATTATCGGATTCCTGTTTTGCTTCAGATCTAAAAAAATTCCAGGGGTTTTTCCATCCATCCACTGTGAGAAGGCAACTCAACCCTAAATGTCTGAGTGTAGCTGTTGCTATTGGTGTTCTCAGAACTACAGATTATCCACCCTGAGGTCCAGACCACAACATCACTGAATGTATTTGTGATGACTTGGATTGTGAGAAGCTGAAAATGCAACCAACTTCTAGGCCTGAACTTTGGAGGTGTGGAAAAATATCCCTGCCGATTTCTTTGAAAACTGATAGTAAGCCTGGAAGCCGTAGGTAAAGGGTGGAAATATTTGATGTTATTGGGGCTTCTGTGTAATCTTTTGTTAACTATGTTTTCTGCTGTTATCGTGCAGATGTAGACTGAATGACTTGTACAGATAATGGCTGTTTTGACTGGAAATGAAATATATGTAAGGTGGGCTCTGAGTTTGTACAGTGCTGTATGTGTATGAGTGTGTGTTTGAGTTATCTCTGAGTTTCGGTGGTGATGTAATGTCTGTTCTGAGCCTCTGTTCTTGTCACTTCAGTGGTAGGGGTGTGGGTGTGTGTGTGGGTGGGTGGGTGTCTGTGTGGTTCGGAGCTCAGAGAATGGACGAGAACACAATACCTCTTCACAAACTTTAGTGAGCAGTAAAGCACTTGCTGAAAGGACACACGGACGTGTTGACTGTGTAGCGTCACAAACTTCACAGCTGGGAATTTCACATCCAGGGACGTCTAGGACTCTTCATAGTTTAAAAATGTCTAGAGAATTAACGCCTTGAACCCCAGGCCTAGTGCTTAGTTGTTAAAAGAGCCATGTCCTGGAAAACCTAATGTTACCTGCATTTTGCAATGAAAATTTCATGTATTATGTAATCACAAACTTTCTAGAGTACTTTTTACTCCCCAGTCAATACAGACTATATATGGAAACTACAGAAACACTCAATTCATTGTTATTGGGTCACAATAACAAAACATTTACATACATCCACCTACTCAGCCTTCTGCAGTTTAGCTCTGTCTATTCACGCTGATGTTATAAGGTGTGTTTCAGCCTGGATTGTTTTTTGAATAAGATGTAATACAGGGCAGCCAGTCAGAATAGAAATGATTCTTTAAAGGCATAATTTTGAAATCACAAGAACTGTATTATTATTATTATTATTATTATTATTATTGTTGTTGTTGTTGTTGTTGTTGTTAGTAGCAGTAGTGTAATATTCATTTGTTCTACATAACTCAGTGTTGTCTCTACATGCTTTAATTGTAAAAGTACAACCTATTAACCCAGAGCCTGTGAACTGGCAGTCTTTTAAAGTAAATACAGTTTAAAAATTTTTTTTACATTTTTAATTAAAATTTTATAGAAAATAATCATATAGTTACAGCCTTGGTCAGAAAAAAAGGCAATTAGATATTTTTCCCACATTTCTAAGCCTTAGGTTTACTGTTTCATGTATTTTCCACCTGTCATCACCTGATATTAAAGTGAAAGAATTAGTTTTAAGTTATTCTGGTCTTTGGAAGGTCTTAGAATCGTACCAGTCAAGTTGTAGACTCAAACAGTGAACAGTGCAGTTCTACACTTACCTGGCAGGTCGACACATTTCTTGCACATAAGTTCAGAAGACTGTGGGGTGTGGGTGGAGGAAGGGAGGGATGGAGGGATGGTGAGGAAAGGGAGTAGAGCCCATGAAAGGAAAGAAAGGCCAATTAGAGTCTAGTTGGCTCTGTACAATGGGCCGGGCGTGGAGAGAGAGAGCTGGAGAGCGATTGTTTGAAGTGCTGCCATAAAAGCCAGCCTGAAAGGAAACACTAGTGACCCCTCACACACACACACACACACACACACACACACACACACTCAGTGTCACCACACTCTGCTCCCCACACCAACCCTACTCCCAGCTTGTATAGGATGGCGGTAGCCCCTGGGTCCTCCAGGTGTATTTTATATTACTTATTCACAGACTTCAAAAGCGTGGTGCCCCATCCTCTGCCTGTCCATAAATCAGGCACAGGCACTGCTCTTAAACAGGCCGGCGGGGCGGGGGGGCCGAGAGAGAGCCAGAGGCCCCAGCAGGCCCTGCGCCGCTCCCACAGGTAATTACATCATAGCTAATTGCCACTGTCGAGGGCCAGACACCCCCTACTGACCCCCAGACTGAGATCAGGGTCATTTTAATGTGAAATGAAAGTTTTGGGCCGGAAAAGAGTGGGCTTTTATTGCCTCCCTGTGTGTGTGTGTGTGTGTGTGTGTGTGTGTGTGTGTGTGTTCAAGGGGTTGCTGTGGCATATTAGTTACGCTTTTGTGATAATGAGCTTCATTTTGCTCCATTTTCATCCAAAGCCAGGCTAATGAGAGAGCTTGACTACCTTGGCTAATAGAGAGAGAGAGAGAGAGAGAGAGAGAGACCCCAATAGAGAGAAACAGAGAGAGAGACTCTAATGGACAGAGTGAGAGAGAAAAAGAGAGACTCTGAGAGAGGTAGAGAGAGAGAGATCCCAATAGAGAGAGACAGAGAAAGAATTGAGAGACTAAAATAGAGAGAGAGAGTAAAAAGAGAGGGAATTACTCCAATAGAGAGAGAGAGAGAAACGCAAATGCTGCAGTAGAGAGAGAGGAGAGAGTAACCCCAGTAGAGAGAGAAAGAGAGACCCTAATGAAGAGAGTGAGAGAGAGAAATTGAATTGAGAGAAAGAGGGAGACTCCGGAAGAGAGATGAGTGATGTTATGGAAGGAGACAGGGTGAGAGTAACAGAGAGAGAGTTGTCAGAGAGCTCCTTGTGTGGGTGAGACGGTCTGAATGTGAAGTCAGTAGTTTGTGTTTGAGGGCGTGTGATCTGTTCATTAGCTAATGACTAACTGAAGGTCCACACACAGGAGGAAGAGGAAGCTCCTCACGCTCTGAGGTTTCGGCACTTGTGAAATCCCTCTCTGTGCTCGCGGAGCGGAGCGGCCGAGAGGGGAGCGTTCATATTTAACTGTAAACTAATCTCCTCTCCTTCATCTACAGTGCGTTAGCAACCATGGTAACAAACACAGTCTGCCGAATTAGGAACCTGTCCTATTTCACGCTTTGATACAGATCCCATTTACACTCGGCGACGTGTGCAGATTTGTTCTGTGCTGAATGTCGTGTGCGTGGGCTGATGTTTGATGCTCCAGTTTGTGAATTGTATGCTGTGTGTTTTAGCTGGTTTGTCTTTGCTGATAGCCCTCCTGCAATTCTCTACAGCAAACAGCGTATATCCACCTGATCTCTCTCTCTCTCTCTCTCTCTCTCTCTCTCTCTCTCTCTCACTCTCTCTCTCTCTCTCTCTCTCTCTCTCTCTCCCTCTTAATCTCACTCTTTCACTCACTTTCTTTTTCTCACTCTTTTTTCCTTCTCTTTTCCTCTCTCACTCACTGTCTCTCTCTTTCTCTCTCACACTTTCTCACTCTATCCTAATGTTTTTCTGTTGTTCTGTTTTTTGCTCTTTCTCTGTCTTGCTCTTGTTCTTTGTTTTTCTCTCTCCATTTGAGTCACTCTTTCTTGTTCTTGCTCTCCTCTCACTTCCCTCTCGTTTTCTTTCTCATTTTTTCTCTCTCCTGTCTGTTTTCCCCTCGTCTTTGCGCTCAGTCTGATTTATGGACAGTTGAAGGAAACAGCATCCTCAGTCCAGCCAAAGCATTGCAGATGCAAGTGCTCACATTGTACATCTACTCAGTGTGTGTGTGTGTGTGTGTGTGTGTGTGTGAGAGAGAGAGAGAGAGAGAGAGAGAGAGAGAGAGAGAGAGAGAAAGACGGAGCTGTCTGTTTTTAGTGAATATTTGTAGTGTGAAAGCTGATCCAGAAATATGTGTGTGTGTGTGTGTGTGTGGGGGTGTGCGTGCGTGGGTGTGCGTGTGTGTGTGTGTGTGCGTGTGCACATGCATGCCTGGGCTGGAGTCTCCCTCTCTCTGTTATTAAAGCACCGCTAAAGTCTGCAGGATCTATGAAAACAACAAACATAATACATAAACAAAAACACACAGCTGACCTTTTCTCTCACTGCCCTTCAGCCACTGATGGTGATGACCGAGTGTCTGAGTGTCTGAATTTTTGTCTTACACAACCTTCATCCACCACATAAATTTCTGGAGAAATAAAGTAATAAATAAACAAGGCTTTCCAACATCATGACATTTTAGCTGATGTAAAATTGCATTATAAGCAATTTCAATTAACAGTGGTTGGTTAGTGTAGTGGGTAAAACCTCTGCCTTTTACCCTGTAGACTGGGGTTCAATCCCCACCTGGTTAAGCCCCCTACACTACACCAATAAGAGTCCTTGGGCAAGACTCCTAACACCACCTTGGCCTACCTATGTAAAATGATCCAATTGTAAGTCACTCTGGATAAGAGCATCAGCCAAATGCCATAAATGTAAACCGTTTATTTGTTTTTATTGTAGGCCAATACAAGTCTGAAAGGGCCAGATTGGCTGATTAGTGTCTTAGCTTTAGATACTTAGTAGCTCCCAGCTTAAGACAGACACTCAGATAAACAAACATCACTCACTGCTTCCCTATAAACATATTACAGCATATTGTAAGATCCACGTTGTGTCTCAATAAATGTATTTTTTGCTGTCTTTTGTTTACTTACAGTACAGTGGAAAAGGCCAAGTTCGCCTTTCATTTATTTAATTTCCAGTCCAGCAGCTGTTTAGTGCTGTACGTTATTCATATTTTAGGAGATACTTCGGAGGAAACTAGATGTAAGATCATCCACGTGCCTAAGGAAGGGAAAGTCAAAGGAAAATATATGAAAAAAATCCAAACTTGGAGTTCAGAAAATTACTAAAAGATAAGATAAACTTCAAAGAGAAAATGGGACACAACAACAACCATGCAAGGCCTGGTAGACCACTGTCATCATCAGATAAACAGTGTGTGAAGCTTTCATCTTTGAGGAAGAGGAGAAAATCAAGCTCCACACTTGCTTCAGAAATGAAAGCATCCACAGGTGTTTCTATCCATCCTTTCACCATGAGAAGACGACTCTGTCACAGAGAAGAGGAAATTAAGGGGCGAATTAAACACCTTTCTTAAGACAATGGACTGACCACCCCAGAGTCCAGACCTCAACATCACTGAATGTGCATTACTTGGATTGTGAGATGCAGAAATTGAGACCAAATTCTCAAACTGAACTTTGGAGATTTGGAGAAACATCCCTGTAGATTTCTTTGAGAAACTCAAAGCAAGTCTTCTGAAAAAGAAAGGATGCTGTAATAAAGGTACAGAGTGGACACACTAAATAATGTTTTTTTCATAACAGACATTTTGACCGCAAATTCAAAACACGAATGCTCATCTTTTTCACAATGCTGTACATTTTCCCCCTCACCCCAATGGCTGAAAATGCACCAAATTCAAATTTCGTTTGTTGCAACATAAACATGGGATTGTGAAATCTAAAATCTGTGGAAAATAGCTGCAGTCAGCTTAAACAATTGCGGTCAGAAGATTACGTAATAATTCTGACAGGCCTGAAATTATTAATAAAGATGAAGAGTCAGGAATATGATGCAGTCATACAGATGGTTCTACACTCCCTGGCATATTAAAAATTATAGAATCACCACTCTTGGAAGAAGATCTTTCAATTGCCACAAAACATTTTTTCAAGATTCCAACCTTCTGGCATTAAGAAAACAATAAAAAAAAGAAAGAAATGTAATTGTTGTAGTCAGTCACAATTGTGTTTGTAGATGATTAGAGGAAAAAAATATGGAATCACTAAATTGTGAGGAAAATGTTATGGAATGCTCTGTAATTTGCAGTTCTAAAACAAACACCTGCATCAGATTAAATCTGCTAATTAGTCTTCTGTTAAAAAAGAGATGTCCATAGAAACAAAGGAGAGAATTACAAAACTTCGTCAAGAAGGGAAATCTTCACGGAATGTTGCAAAAGATGTTGGTTGATCCCAGTCAGCTGTGTCTAAAATCTGGACCAAGTTCAAACAAGATGGGAAGGTTGTAGACCAAGGACCAAGGTAGACCAAGGAAAACATCAACGTGTCAAGATAGAATACTTAAAGCAAGAAGTCCTGAAAACGGAAAATGCTCAACAAAACAAACGAGAAACAAGTGGGTGGAAACGGGAGTCAATGTCTGACCAAACTGTAAGAAAAAAATCCCTAAAAGAAATCCAGAAAAGCCAAAAAGAGCCGTCATTAACACGTAAACAGAAAAGAACAAGGTTACAGTGAGCTAAAGTGAAGCAGTCATGGACTGTGGATGACTGGATGAAAGTAATCTTCAGTGATGAATGGTGAATCTCCAAGGTGGGCAAGGTGATGATGCTGGAATTCCTGTTTGGTGCCGGTCCAATGAAATTTTTAAAGATGACTGCCTGAAAAAAACATAAATTTCCAGTCATTGATGATCTGGGGCTGCATGTCAGGTAAAGGCACGGGGGAGACGTTGTCTGTTTATTATTAGTTAAGTCCAGGCCTCAGAGTATTCAAGCTGTTATAAAAGCCAGAGGTGGTGCAACAAAGTACTAATGGTGCAGTGTTTTTCTCACGGTTCCATATTTTCCTCAGAATTTATTGATTCCATTTTTTCCTACTTGAACTAAAAACACAACTGTGACTGACTACAACCGTTACATTTATTTATTTTTTTTTGTTGTTTTCCTAATGCCAGAAAGTTGGAATTTCGAAAAAAAAAAGTTTTGTGGCATGTCTCTGTGATGAACTAAGATCTTCCTCCAAGAGTGGTGATTCCATCATTTTTGCCAGGGGTTGTACAAGTGTGAGGAGCGTTCTACACTGGTGTCAGAGGTGACATGTATGCTCAAGGCATGTTAGGAGTGCGTTGAGTGTGTGTGTGTCTTGGTCCGGCTCTGTGGGAATGACCCAGAGGCCGTAACCAATCGTAGAGGAGCATGTGAAGGGCAGGGGCTGCTGAGAGGAAACAATGCTGGAGAGAATATGCCATGAAGTCATGTGCTTTCTATTACTCACACACATACACACACACACACACACACACACACACACACGTTACATTCCACATTCCTCACATAAGAGAGATTTCTAGCGACACGCAATCATTTAACCACCATAAGTTATTTTAAGTTTGAGCACAGTTGTCAGCAGTGCAGTGCTGGCAGGCTGAGCAGCACAGCAAGCATCTGAAACAGGTTGCAGTAAATTAGCTTTTGTTAAAATGCAGGTGTCAGCGCAGTTTATTGCCTGACGTTTGAGTTAACGGTGTGGTGTTCACTGCTCATAACTGGAGAGCTGCTGCATTTAACCTTTGGAAGTGTAGAACTGGCGTGGGCAATATTTACTGTTATTTTGATGGATTGTATCACAATATGTTTTTTCTAATCCCATCGTGGATATTTTCAGTACTTAAAGGAATGGTGTGGTGAAAAAACAAGTTTACATAATTTCACACTTACCCCAGATTTAATCGATCAGCCAAGATGTTTGGTGTCCATACTGTGCTGTTATTAGGTTGATACTGAAGCTCCAAGGCTAACGTTGCTAACAAACACTAGACATCAATAGTCACCCAAATCTTTCCATAAATACATGCACAAAAATTCTCTTAACCCACATTTATTAAGGTTGCACAGGCTCGTCAATGTGAAGTCCTGGAACACCTGGATGCTGAGTTTGAACAGGCTGATGGAAGTTTTAGGGATTTATTAACAAATTTATAAACGATTAGTGTTTGTTACATTAGCTCCAGCACTACATTAAAGGAGCAAAACTGCTGAAATTTGAGCCAGGAACACTGTCTAACTGCATATTTCATTACTAAAAGAGCATAATTAGTCCAGTATAGTGATGTGACATGTTGAATAAAAATGGTTTAGATGGTATTTTGTTAAATCTAAAATATACATTTAAATAGCTTTTCATTAGATTCATGAATAATAAAATCCCCTCTTCTGCTTACAAACACAACCGAGGTGTCAATCGAAAGATTACACGTCCTTTTGGTAGAATTTCTCCGCTTGGTTTGTGAAAAGTGAAAGAGAAATAATCTTTTACTGTCAGCAAAAATTGACGTCCGTGGTTCAGAACAAAGAAAGAGAACAGAATCTGTTGTGATGCTGTGAATTGTGTGTGAGTGTATAGCCGTGCTTCCCTTCAGTGGGAATTTACAGGGTGTGTGAGATCTGTCGGTAGCAATAGCAGCAGGTTTGATGGATGTTCTCTGCATCAGGCCTCTGTCTACCTATGAAAGCCCGTCAGCATCAGCCAGCCCTCAGTAGTGACGGCTGCAGACCTGCTTTTATCTGAAGCAGTGATCACTCTTACTGCAGACCTGTGCACAGTGCTGTAATGTGCAGCCTGATAACAGCCTGACGTTACATGAAACGATATGTTGACACTATTAGTAAGAAGTCTGGACACACCTACTCCAGTCAGAATGTAGTATGGCTGTTTAACTCTCTCCTCCTCTCCCGCCCCATGTTATGTTGGTCATAGTGTAGTGCTCCTAGTGTTCGTATTGTCTACAGAGGTCACTAATAAGTGGTCTGATTCCGCACCCAGGCGCTGTCCTATGACCTAAAGCGATAAACTATGGAGAATTATTTCATTTCTGCCAGATGTTTCAGTCTCGTGAAAGAACATAAACATACACTAATAATGATTTCAGTGTTTGAATACTGGCATCTCTAACGGTCTAACAGGCAGGTATCAGCTCAGCACTGCAGTACTGCACTCTCTAGTTGGAGCAGAAGTTACAGGCTGGGGAGGCTCTGATGGAATGGCACTGGTGTTTGTGTTAGAGTCGCAATGATACAAAGTGAGAGAGGCTGCGTGAACATGAAGCCTGCATGTCTGGAGGGGCGTTCAGCTCTAATCATCTGTCTTAAAGGCTCATATCAGCGCTCTATTGACCACTCTCTCTCTCTCTCTCGCTCTCACGCTCTCTCTTTCTCTCTCTCTCTCTCGCTCTCACGCTCTCTCTTTCTCTCTCTCGCTCTCTCTCACTTGTTCAAAGCCTTTTTCCTAGTTTCCTCAGAGGACTGGGGCTTGAGGCACAGGCAGCTTTTAACGTGAGTGGTTTCTTCAATGTAAGAAAAAAAAAAAAAAGAAACAGCCAGCAACATCTCGGTGTCATTAAATCCCATCTGTGTTTGTCTTTCTCGTGCAAATGGAAAAGGCATCAGTCAGGAAATACGCGGTCACACACAGTGTTAACCGATTACACATGCAATCTTTTTCCCTCCCTCCATAAGCGTCGAAACTCTGGTTGGACTTGAGTCAAATAGCAACTGGTGAGTAAAGTGGTCCCTCATAAAAGTGAAGTAGCCAGTATTTGTCAGACAAAGCACAGTGTTCCCCAGGCCTATGAAGGGGCCTCATTTGGTGGGGAATGAAATCAATGCTTGGTGAACTCAGCCATCACCTCATTGGTTGGTAAGTAGAACTCTAAAACATCTGTCAGGGTGAGAGACTAACGCAGAGTGAGAGGGAGACGGCTGTGTTTCAGTAATGAGCAGAGTAGACAGCAGCCGCAATAAACGACTCCGATGCTATTACCCATGCTCGCCACCCACCCCACCCCCCCAAACACACTTTCCTCTCTCCCGTCTCGCAGGGTCCGCGGGGGACAGCCTTGTAAAGCCAGCAGCGTTCATGGCCATCTCTTTAATGCACAGCGCTTAGTACTGCTGGGGCTCAAAGAGGCAGGGATTATTGAGGGAAACACACATGAATCCAATAATCGCGACTTTTTTAAGAGGGCTTTGCCGTCGTCAAGCTTTTCGCAGATCAATTTGGGACCGTTTGAGCCGAGGTGCTTCCCAGTCAAGGAGGAAAAATTGTTATTGCTGTAGAATTGTTATTGCACTCTGGGCATGATTAAGTATGAGCTGCTATAACTCTTCGCAGCTAAACTTCTTTTTATATATATATAATATAATATTTCTGAGGTAGCCCGAGAGTGTGCTAAATATGGTGGGTGGTTCAGAGACACAGTGCAATCCTCTGTTTTAACTTGCTATAATAATTCTTTTTAATTAAGGACTCAAGGGCCTAAATTCCGAGGAGCTCAAAACACGGAACATTCGGTTAATGAGAGATTGGGGGTCACACATTGATAATTACATTTATGAGTAAGTACTTTGCAATTTGGAGTCACTGACCATATTTTAACATAACTTTTTTTATACTAACTTTTCTTCTGTAGTTCATTATCACGGGGAAACTGTTAGTTATTATCGCAGGGTATGTGGATGAACTGGGAGCTTTGGCTGTGAAGAGTTTTATCTCCAGTACAGAGAGAAAGTTGCCATGTTCATGACCTCAAGCAAGACACTTAGACTTTGTAGTTTTTTTTTCTAGTGATTATGTATTGTAACTGTTCCCAGTAGTTATTGATACTATTAGATTACTCAACAAACTGCCATGACAACTGTCATAATGGGATATTTTATTTGAATTTGATAGTTATTGTTGTCTCTGATGTTGAAAGAAGAGCCATCCTTTATGTTTTTGTTGCTTTTTGACACTGAAAAAAGTCAGAAGTGTAGACTCAAGCCTACCAATGGAAATCTAATTCAGTACGTAACACTGTAATGAATTATGCGGTTACATTTCAATGATTTTGTAGGACCTACAGCAAAATAACAGCAGTTACTCTTAGAGTTAACACCCAGTTGCTTTAGTGGGAATTTCCCTGTTGCTTTTGGTCAGTTGTGTCAGCTAAATGACAGTAAATTCAGAGATGCCCATCTATATGTCCCCATGTGTCAAACACCAAGGCCCGCAGGCCAGATCAGGCCCGTTTCACAGTTTGCTGCACTACAGTCCCGAGCATGCACTGCAACGTTGTGTGCTTGGACTCTGCTACCCCAACAACAATATATGGGACAGCAGTGACACCTCAATTATACACAATTCTGTGCAATTCCACACCAGTCATATCACCAAAATGCATGTCAGCTGCAGTTTAACCAATATAAACATTTAACATCAGCTCAGCCGCTCAGAAACTGAGCACATCTTAACGAACTTACAGCAAAGAAAGGATGGCAGGTGTCTAGTTCAAGCAAAGGTAGGGCTGAAAGACTCCTGAGGACATTTCAGTTTTTAATATTTCAAGTGTCCGTGGAATTTGAGATGGTTTGGACACGTGTTGAGGAGGAATAGTGGATATATTGGGCAAAGAATGTAGGAGATGGAGCTGCCGGGTAGAAGGAGAAGAGGTAGACCTCAGAGAAGGTTTATGGATGTAGTGAAGGTGGACATGGAGATGGTTGGTGTGAAAGTAGAGGAGGCAGTGGATAGGAGAAGATGGAGGCAGATGATCCGCTGTGGCGACCCCTAAAGGGAGCAGCCGAAAGAAGAAGAAGTGTCTGTGTAATATTTCAAAGTCTATTACAAGTGTCTGCATTTTACTGTTGACGTTTTTGCATATTTTGAATAAACAAAGGCCAGTTCAGTTTATAGCACAACATTAATTGAAAATTAAATAAAACATTATTTTTCTCTGGCCCACAGATTTGATGAGATTCTTTAACATGGTCCAGTTACTGGTTGAGGTTGACACCCCTGATCTAAAGGATGAAGTGTAAAGACAAACATGTAGCACCTGACATGAGTTTCTTCACGTGTCCTGAGCCAATGATTACCTCACACCGAAAATCAGGGTTTTTTTTTTTTTTTTTAGCCCAAACTAAATGATACTGATGCTGGTGTTTGATTTTTAACAGACCGGTTCGTTCCCTCGTGATTGTTTCTGTGAAGACTAATGGCTGTGAAATCTTGGAGTAATGGAATCATCGCTTGGTGTGTCATCTTGTAAGCCACACTTGAGAATTTGTCTGGACTTGATTTTTTCTTCTGTCTCTGCTTTTCTTTTGTTTCCCTTTTGCCTCCCAGCGCCACCACGTTTATCGAATCGCCTCGAAATAAGCGGGCAAAAATCCCTGCTGCCAAAAACACTACTGGATGGATGCCATTATGAAATTGTTGCAGCGATTTTTGGGGCGGCTGGAGGAGGGCCAGGAAAAAAGAGCCCTTATCAGATCCATTTGATGGCACTATATTTGGGTCTAAATCGCACAGAGGCCCAGGAGAGAGTCCACTAGCTGTACAGGCAGGAATAACACGTGGGCCCAATCAGTGCATTCTGTGCTGGACGGCTAACTGCAATCAGCAGTGACTGCGCACAAAAGGATGATGGGGGGAGTGAGTGCATCTGTGTGTATTCATGCCCTTTAATATTCATTTTACAGATACGTGTCATTTGAATGCCAACTCAGTTTTGTGCAGTAATACCCATAACAGCATGAAACGTCTATGCATCCACAGTATCGGCGGTTTTAGGGCCTGGCCATTATGAATATTTTGTGACTCGTGTAAATTTTGAGGAGCTAAAAATTCCAGTAATGTCAGCCAGTGCAATTTTACATTGTCAGAAATGGTGGACTTCAATAGTTTTAGTTAAATAGCACTTTACTGACTAGATGATTGTCACATGTTTAAAAAAAAAAAGTTATATAGCGCTTTTTTATTTTAGTTACAAAGTCTGAGGTGCTTTCTCAAGAATATAAGTTAAAAAAACGGGAAAATAAAAACTTCCCTCTAAAGGAAATTGTAAATGAGCCACAGTATATAGAACACAGAAGAATTAAAAACACCAGGTTTAAGTGCTGTTTCAGAGTTTAGGAGCTATATAAGAAAATGATATGGCATCACCGGATCCTAGAAGTTTGCAAGTGTCTTGAAAAGGGCAGATTTCACTTTTTAGGCTTCTGTTTATTGGATTGTTCAGTTCAGTCACTAAGGGTATGGAATGGCCAAAGAGGTAAGAGTTTGAGTTTGTTGCCAACACCAATAAAGCCACAAGATTTTACCAAAGAAAATGTATTTGTCGGGACTCTCTGAGTCATTTGAAGTACATGGCATTCGTTCATTCATCAACAGCACATAGACCTCCAATATAACATTTTTCCAGTGCAGGTAGTGAGAATGCCCCCTGGGCTGATGGGGGAGATGAAATAGACTGGCTATAGACACACCAGGTGTGTTCCTCTGTGTTTCCATCTGTCTATCCTGTCCCAGCCTTACCCCTGTTACTCACCACTGAGACCAGTGGAAACACAGGGAAAGCGAGGCCGGGTGATCAGTGCATGGTTCAGGCTTTATAGCGAAGGTAGAGTCAGTCTAATTTCATTACGAGAGCTGCGGGGTAGAGTAGTATTTCAATAGGCTGTTCCTTTGTCTTTTGTTGTAATAAAGACTTTCAGTTGTAGCCTTTATGAACATGTAGCAGCTGTCGGAACAAAACCTTGTATCTCCAGAATGGTCATTTTACTGGAGAAGGAAAAAACAAGCTTTACTTTTGATGTAGGTCAATGGAACCAGAATTTTTTTCCAAAATGTTTGGGCCATTTCTTTTGGTCCATTCATTGTGAAATTTGCACACAATGTAAAGGTCAACAGGTATTTTCAAATCGTGTCAAAAAACAAGAAAATAAGGAGGTTTTGTTCTGACAACTACATTACATACATATCATTATTATCAGAACAAAAACGCCATTATAAGTTAATAAGTTCAAAAGAATGTTGCTTGTTCTCTTTGAAAGTGACCGTTTTGAGGCCCCTTTCAGAGCAAAGAATCACGTCTTTTCTCTTCATCATTAAACAGAAGATATGCTGGCATCAGCTACAGACTGGGATACCAAGTCTCTAGATGGGCACTGTCTTGTGCACTGCCTGTCTGCCTTCCCTAATCTCTTTAGAGAGCAACTGCTTGTCTTCTTCTGTTGCATGGAAAACAATCCAATTTAACATATGACATAAAAGAATTTTCCAGTGTGTTTCAACCTCATCTCTGTCTGTCACATCCGTGGACAATAATCTCAATTTATTTTACAGTACTTAGTAAAAGAACAGAGAATCCATTGGCTCAAAAGACACTTAATAGCCGAAGGACAGATGTGATACAGATGCGGCAGATAAAGTACTGGAGTATTCCTTTAATGTCTCCATCAGCGTCACAGACGTCTATGATAGAGTTGCATTGATTGAAGATTACTTAAACCTGGACATGACTTTAATCTTCCTTTGACTCTGTTTAACCTCTTATGTGTCGTCTCTGTCATAAGAAAACTTTGTAAATGCATTCTTTTGTCATTTGAAAACGACAGCTGCCCTTTGCATTGTGTCAGTATTTCTTGACAAATGGACCAGAAGAAACACTAAACACATGTTGAATAAAGGACATTGGCTTCTTTCTCCTGTAAAGTTGCCCATTCAGATATGCAAAGTTTTCCTCTGACAGGGTCAGTGCTTTTCGCTTTACCGTGTTTCTCCACATCTTAATTGCGTATTCTTGGATGGACAGTATGCATGTGTCAGAGTGAGGGAAAGTCTTGCTTGACTGCCCTGGTGTTTGTGTGAGTTTGCACTTTCCCTCTCCTTTCTTTGCATTGTTGTTTTTGGCCGGAGATCCAGCCATGCATGACGGTGAGAGAGACAAGAGAGTAGTGAGAGAGAGAGATATCTGGGCTTAGTCCATCCCGCATACCTCTGTCAGCTCTGGGGTCCTAATCCAGGTTCAGCGGGCTGGGGAGGGGGGCCTCAGCAGGCGGCCGATCTGCAGCGCGTCTCTCATTTTCATAACACATCACGCCAGAGCTTAGCCAGGTGATGGCTCCTCTTTGCCTGTCTCTGCCCGGCGGACCACAGCGGGCTTTCAGCTCAGCCTGATGGTATCTCTGAGTCCGCTCAGGGTTTTATTTGGACGTGTTTGTTTAGAACATGCCCCTATCTCACCACTGTACCCTGATACGGGCTGAAGGAAATTCAAGCTGTAAACTTTTTCTTGCATGTGCCAGTTTATGGAAGTCACGTCTAACATAAGGAGGGTGGATTACAGTTGGCAGCCTGTGCCTTCCAGGGTAATATCTTTTTGTGAACTGCTTTGTTAAACATGTAGACGTAATGGACCTTATAGGGGAATTTATTGTACACTTGGAGCAACTTGCAGTAAAAAATGTGTTGTCTCTGAGATAAACCTTATCACAAAATGGTTATTTTTCAAGAGAAAGCAAAAAACATTTGTAACTTTTAATGGAAGTTTAACTAATGAGATTTTATTCAACGTAATTTTGGACCATTTCTTTTGGTCCGTTCATCATCAAACTTTGAAACGCTGGTGTTTTCAAATTATGGAAAAAGAAAGTGAAAGTCAGAAATGGCGATACAAGGTTTTGTCCTGACAGTTAGTATAGACAGTACTATGCAAAAATCAGATCACCCTTCATTTAATTTCCAGTCAAAACGGCAATTAAGAAAATGTTAATAATCCACTTGCACATGCCAGGAGAAAGTCGAACTTTCAAAAACTGAAGTTTAAAAAATGTTTTAAAACCTACACATAAAATGGGACTCCAAACAAACATGCCAGGCCTGGGGTGGACCACCGTAACTGTCACTATCAGATAAACAGTGCTTGCTTTCATCTGTGAGAGAGGAGAAAATCAAGCTGCACTGTTGCTTCAGATCTGAAAAACATCTTCAGCTGTGAGAAAGCATCTCAACACTAAGAGTCTAAAAGGATGTGTAGAATGATGGGTGATCTCTGACTTTTGCGCAGTACTGTAGATTACAGAAGAAGGAAGCAGTGGAAGGGGGAGAGAGAGAATATTGGAAAGATGCTCCAGGGTAATATTTCTCACTATAGCAGCGCTATTATCTAAGCAATATTGATATATACCGTTCCTCAGTAATCTACCTTATTGCTGCCTGTGTGCATTGCTGTATTCCTATATACCCAGTAGTCAGTGAAATTGAATCTTTATCACGCTTCTTAATATTATGGCCTCAAACCATGGAGCCCATGCAGTTTGATCAGATTTCTTGTTCTGACTAAATGCAACTTAACATGAACAAGAAGCTTGTGCTGTGGTTGACCCGTGCAAGACCGGCTGGAGACTTCGTCCCATGATGGCGTGTAAAGAGGGAAAACATCTTGAAACGCCATCTGTAAATAACCTGGGTGATGACATCCGGAGCTCCGGTTCCTGAATTCTTCTGGCCCGGACCGCCATGTGCGTGCCGGCTCCGCTTGGCTTGTCTGACAGCGCTGCTCTGTTTCACATTTTCGCCTCCACTTTGCCATTGTCTCCGAGACGGTACACATGTCGCGCAGGAGCTCTTTTGATGCTCTTTTAAGCAGGTATTATCAAAGCTACTTTCAACAGGTGTCCCTCGCAGGAAGTAGATCTATTGCTTTGATCTTCTCTGCACTTCCCTCTCCGCCTTGTTTACCAGTCAATCATTATTTAGGAGACGCCTGTGTGTTTTGAGCACCTGCGATGACACGGTGCAGGTTTGCCGCTTTGTCTGTGTGGATGAACAGGCCAGCCACTATGGACAAACAGTCATTTTATATTTCTCCTCCTGCATATGGTGATGTATTACAATATGTGGCACAGTCTGGCCTGTATTATGTTGACCAAAGGATCTTACATTTCAACAGTCATTTCAGTCTGACCACCCACAGAAACTCAGCAAGGAAAGTCTGTTGAGAATGCTCACGGCACGCGATACACAGATCTGTCATTTGTCATCAGCTCGTTTGCATATTGTCGCCCTCTGTGAGATCAGTTGTAAAGGCCAATATTGCAATGTAACAATTAACGAATTCTTGGAACAAAACCTTGTATTAGAGGTCTGGACTCCTGTGGATTCCCGCAGGACCTGCTACAATCTTGTAGCGTGGGACCAATTTCAGGGAGAAATCCTGCAAATGAACGAAGAGCCAAAATCAAGTTGAACAATCACCAAGTCATTTATATAAACAATACAAAATGATAAGAAGTAAAACAATTAAAATGCACAGTCATTCTAAAGACACGCGAAGCAACTGATCACATGAATTCTCACAGCTTACAGAGACGGCAGAGCCTTCAGTCCGACAGCCATAGCTGAGCACCGCAAAAAAACCCCATCAATAACAGCTGTGGTTTAATTCCTGCTTTGTGTTTACTGGGAATAAATGCCGTGCGATGACTTTACAGTGAGCCTAATGACCATGCCTGCCATGTTATTTCAGCAGAGAATAACATATTTTTGTGAATAGACGGTCAGATATTGAATGTCATAGGAACCAGACGCATGAAGCATTTCTATCTCTAAAAGCTACATCACGAATCATTACACGAAACTCTTAGAAATGCACTGCCTGATGTCTGAGACGTTGATCAATGATGGATATGAGAGAGAGAGAGAAGTTTCAACCTAAGTTTTGTCGTTTTAAATCCTGCCATAGAGTTACATGTAGGGTGTCGAGGCAAAACCTTACACAAAGAAATCACTTTAGATCGGCTGCTATTTTACCCATGTCAACATTACATATAAACCCTTGGAACTATGCATTCAGCTTGTAGGTTAACTGGTCATTTTAGACAGTCATTAGCATTTGTGTTTAAGTGGTTGCCACTCTTGGTTCCTATGGTCACAATCACAAAGCACTTTGAGTCGGTCTAGAATGATGCATTTCAAGTTTGATTCCCCTTCAGTTTAACAAGATTTTGTCTGGACCAGGTCTACCAGGCAGGTAATTATTATATTTACCTACAGTGTAAAGGACAGCTGGCACTTTCAAATTATTCCCAAGAAATTTGCAAAATTTTAAGAAATTTTGCAGCCCTACTGGATGCAGCCCTGCTTTTCACGCGGCTCACACCAGAGCTGTTTGTTTGTCACCTTGCCTTGCTTTAGTAATATTACACACACAAGTGTCCCTCCTGTGAAAACTGCCCTTTATGTTGCTGTGTAACTGGAGAAAAGACGGTTTTAAGGGCCACACTCTGAGGCTGTGGTCTGTGGCAAGGCAGCAGATTGACAGAAATTAATTAAACTTCCTCAGTGCGATGTGTGCGTGTGGTAGGAGACCGTTAATGACTGTCACACCGTTTCCTGCATGTAGCCAGTATGATTCAGATGGCATGCTAGCCCTACATATAGGCATAGAGACACCATTCCTTTGAGCTTCTTTACAGTTGTAGCATCACAGAAAACCTAAAGTCAGTTGTGTCTCATGATCTAGGAAAAGAGCAACCACACGTTTAGCTTTCTAATCAAGGTTCAGGGTCATTGTAACGTTACTGGTTATGGCAGATGGAGGTAAATTTAATTGACCTGGCATGTGTGTGCTGTCTGGTGCTTGCGTATCAGTGATGTTTGTTGTCTCAGCTGCTGGACATTGCAACGGGAAGCCTCTTGATTGGTCTGGGCCAACCTGCTTTTAGCCCTGCAAGCTGAGAGGAAAGGCTTTCAGAGGGGATCTGAAGCCTCAAGGTCCCATGGAGCATCACATTTAAGCTGAGAATGGGGCACACTTTATGATTGAATTCACTTTTCAGGTCTTTTTATGGTTTGCCACCATTCTTGAGATTTTAGATGATGCAAGGCATACAGTCGTGTGGAAAGGTTTGATCAAAATCCACATTGAATTTTATAATGAATATATGCACGGATTCTCTGTAGAGAACATGCTTCGGCAAATTTTAATACGTTACTGTTCATTTGCTGATTTTAACATTCTGGGGAAAAATGTGGCATTTGCAAAAGTTATGGCACCTACTGTATTTTTAATGTTTTATATTTTCCAGTACAGTTTGTACCCTGTAAGGAACTGTAAGGAGGAACTTACTTTCACTTTGGAAATCAAAAGGATGTGTAATTTGACTGGGGATATTCAAGCTTTTCAACAATAGTATGAAATCATTCACACCAATATAGTGTGGAACACATGCTTTCACTTGTCTGTCAAAATAGTTTCTGTTGCTATGGCTGCACAAACAGAAAGGCACAGAGTATGAAGACATGCCCGAAACAGTATCATGAAACTTCATGTTCCTATTGAAACAATTTGTTATTTCCAAGACGAATTGCACCCCCACCCCCTTTACGAGTCAGTGCTTGTTTGAGCCTCATCTCACAGTGCTCACATTTGAGTAAGGGAAAACAATTGATCTTGTTTGCAAAGACGAGTGTAAAAAGTAGCCTGTTCAGATATAGACTCTGACATTCTGCTTGATTGCAAGGTTATGGAGAAAGGGCATCCAATTATCTTGTGGAAATCCAGGTCTGGTTAGAGTACACAGCTACTGATGGCGGAATACGTGATAATGCGTTAATGATGATTCAAGTTTACACCTAAAAACATTGAACAGGAGGCGAGTGGTGGTTTGAAAATCAATTATTTTGCATAAATTACCTCCCCAGCGAAAACCGAATGCTTCAGTCTTTTACGGATGAACGTTTGTCTGTTCACAAGCCTCAGAATGAACACTCGAAGTACTGCAAAAGCAGGTGGCTGCTCTCGTTCGCTTGTTTTTCGGACCCTGATGGGTTCAACCCTATTAGCCTCGGTGTCTCTTAGCCAGAGGACCGTCTTTTTTAGCTCTTCTCAGCAAGCGCAGGCTAATGTTTTGCAATCAGATGGATCTGTTTCACTAAGTGACATCCCATCGATGTGCTGTCTGGTGCAGTGGTCCTGATTATGGGCCGGTGTGGATCCGCCCCTCTCCTACCTTTTTAGAACAAACCTGCAGGCCACAAACAGCAGCTTGACGGTCAGTGGGGCAAGGAGTCAGCATGTCCTACCTTAACTGTACAGGAACAGGTTTTGACTTTTTTAAGGGTGAGTTCCATCGATTTCTCTCTACTCATGTGGATTTTACCTTTAGGGCACAAAGCACTGAAATATCATAATCTAATCAGTTCAGTGGCTCTAGCAACAACCAGGCAGCATTTTTTTTTTAAATCCAACCCTGTTAGGACTCTTTAGAACATAAAGCCTGGGTTGCTGATGTAAAGGGCAATCCCACCCACATGTGATCTATAATTCAATAAAGTCCCGTGTGCCCTTGTGGTGCACAGAAAAGATCGAGTAGCAGTAAGACTTGACTGAAATCGAAAGGCAAGGCTCCACCTGAACCTGTTGAGCTCATTCGTGTTTGAAGTCTTGCAGCGTATGCCGTAGTCATATTGGGTTGCCGCGCCATAATTCTCCAGAGGATTGTCTCTTTTGGGAGACGGCTTTTGACTCCTTTGGAGGTCTGCCCGCGAGGGGAGCTTACTGGTGGGAAAAAAAGATCCGACCAAGACAAAAGGAAAGAGGAGGGAGTGGGAGAGAAATGAGTGTAACCCAAGTACCCCAGCCAGGGCTTTATGTGCTGGGGCTGCCCGTGTTTTTACGAGCCTGTGGTCAGACCAAATAAAAGTCACTGGAGCAGGACAATCGTTCAGAAATCACGCTCGCCCATTTAATAATGTCACCCTGACTTTGTCTCTTAAGCAAGGAGAAAGGGGAGACGCGAGTCATGCATTCTACCACGTAGGACCCGCCGCAGAGAGAAAGAGAGATTGATAGAAATGAGGGATGAGCTTCTGAAAAGGAGAATGCTTCGTTTCCAGGGTTTCAGACCAAGTAAGCCGGTAGATAAAAGGGAACTCTTCAAAAGCCATCTGTGAAACTTTGACATCGGGCCGCCAGACGGGCTCCTGACTTTGCCTTGTCCGTTTAGTAGTGTTTTTACAATCGTTGCTTGGCCCCCTTTTCTGTTTATGTCGAAGCACTCACATTAGGAGTTGAGAACAGCTTCAGATAGTTCAGCCGGCTTATTAGGAAGTGAGTCATGGTTACCCTTATGTGATACCTTCCACCAATTCTTTCCAACTGATGACAGAAGTTGAAACGGCCCGAGTTCACAGTTCGCTTTGAGCTCTGTTTGTATTCCCGCTGAAAGCCATACAGCGGGATGAGAATTAATCAGACTTTTCCGGGCTGTCTCCTCAGCTGTCCCTGATGTCCTCATGCCATTCCCGAGTGCTGTGGTTCCAGCATGGATCGCACCCTCCGACGCACATTAAACGCACGCGATCTCAGGTTCCTAATTTGGCGTTCGGTGATGTTGCCATGGAAATGTACGAACAAAGGCAGGATGCCGGGGTCCCTGTGGGGAACGAGAGTTTAGCTGTGCAACTGCTCTTCAACAGCCAGCTTTGCGCTGGTGTCAGCTACAACGTGACGCAGTGGCGGATCCCATGACGGGCCTGCGAGCCGAGCCGGAACACACACGTCAAGCCGAAGGACGGGCTGCTAGAAAAAGAGGACTTTGTCTATATTTGGCTGCAAGTAAACAGTGGGAACTGTTCAGATCCGTTTCACTGTTTGTTTTTTATCGACTCACTTTTGATGTCTCGGGGTTGATTTTAACCAGGTTTGATTTAATTACTCACACTTATAACAACTTAAAAGGGAATTCTACCAATTTTACAAAACTTTAGTGTAGTTCTCTCGAAAAACAAAGTCGAGTAGTTTCCTTTTAAGTACTAGTTTCATAGTCAATGCAGATTTACTGAATAATGTCCTAAGACTAATTTTTGAATAATAAACATGCATTTCTCTTGATTGATTAGTAGTCTTGATACGTCTTTTACAGCAGTGGTACCAAATATAGGAACACACACTCACAAGCACAAATCCATCATCATGTAGGTAGTAAGTGGACAAAAGGGGGGAAAAATGAGCTTCAGGCGTCTCTGTCATTTTTCCTGTGTTTGCTGAGCATGTCATTGATTTCCTGCGTTATTGTGCTTGCAACTGTCACTCATCTTGACGAAACCTACACCCACGTGCCAGAAGACTATTGTTCCAGACATGTACTACATGAGAAGAATTCCCCTTGTTTGTCATTTTCAGTCAGCCGTTCAAAAACTCAGCACTTGATAAAGGACGACACCAACTCCCCCACAAGCTTCCAACCTTAAACCGTCCTGGATAAGAGAGAGGCTCTACAGTTTTCTCATCCATGTGTCTGAGAGGCCGGCATTTTGTGCATGTTTTCTTCCCGCAGTCACGCAAACCTGTCATGAGGTTAATTTATTTTATTGCCACATATTTCATGAATTTCTTTCTTTAATAGGTTTCAGACAGTGGGCAGCAGCTCAGTATGTCAAAAGTATCATGTTGCGATCAGCTGTTTTTGTCTGAAACTGATTTCGGTGATGGGGTGTCGTATTCGCTATGATACACAATATATATATACAATATATATAAAATAGTGATTATTGGGGTTCAAGCAAATTGGGACGTTTTGTAGCCAGTGGAACACAAAATGATGGTCAGTGTGGCCTCTGTTTGTAATAGATGCAGCATCTCAAAAGAAGATATCTGCCAGATTTTGTATGCATTGCTCTTTTGGTATGATGAGCAACAGATTTTTTTAAGAAAAAAGTCAAAATACCTAGTAAACAGTACAATTTTCTGGATGTGACTTGTATTTACATACTACTTCTTCTTCTTTCGGCTGCTCCCTTTAGGGGTCGCCACAGCGGATCATCTGCCTCCATCTTGCCCTATCCACTGCCTCCTCTACTTTCACACCAACCATCTCCATGTCCACCTTCACTACATCCATAAACCTTCTCTGAGGTCCACCTCTTCTCCTTCTACCCGGCAGCTCCATCTCCAACATTCTTTGCCCAATATATCCACTATTCCTCCTCAACACATGTCCAAACCATCTCAACCTGGCCTCTCTGGCTTTATCTCCAAACTGCTCCACCTTCACTGTCCCTCTGATCTGCTCATTGTATTTACATACTTGTTGAAATCAAGTAACCAAATTATTCCACACCAATTACCACTCTGTTATCCTTAGAATGTATTGGAATTTGAATTTTAAAATCACTAAAATGTTCTCTTAGGAAGAATGCTCCTGAAAACCGCAACAGGAGATTGGTTTCTGAACTTGTCAGCTTTTTCACCGCTCGCGAGCTTTCATCTCTGCTTCTAATAAGAAGATGGGAGAGATCTCTCTCAGGATATAGGACATGCACTCTGTTTGGCAGATAAAATCAGCTGATATTAAGGTTCCACAAATGTATGTGTTGGCAAACGCCATGCTCTTCTGCCAGCCTTTTACAGATACTACAAGCTAGCAACATGAATAAACAGGTAAATGTGAACACAAAACATCGTTCTGGTTAAAATGCATCTTGGTTTTGCAGCAATGCAGTTACTTGTAAAATGCAAGTAAAAGCTTTAACATGAGGACAACGTGTTACAACCTTTAGGTGAAAAAAAAATGTAAAATAGCAGCTAATTAACAAAAACAACACAGCTAAGGATTCTGAAAAGCTGTGCCCACAAGCACTAGGCAGAGTAATGTATGAATCTCACTGAGAAGTTAGGAAATCTAACCTAGTCAACTAACTACTAACAGCATTGCTCTATAAAATTATTATTGTAAATCATGTTAAAATTAATGTTAGCAACCTATGGTCGCCTAGATAAACTTTATTTTACTTTAGAGCTGCTTAAGTTACCAGTTTTGAGATTAAGCTTTGAGATCAATCCAAAATTTTCCGAATGAAATAACGACATCAGAACAGAATGCCTGTATTACCCGTTCCTCAGTGATATGTTACTGCTAGCCTTATAATTTAGACTAATTTACTGCTCCTGCCATTCTCACTGGAGGTTTGTTCTGTGGGGCTTTGTGAGAGTTTCCTTAACTTGATGGAAGATGTAGTTCTTAGCGATGATGTGAGTAGCTGAGAGGCATTTTGCAAATAGTCAGTTAAAACTGTGAGAGCATCCCATTGCACAATGTCCACACATTTGAAACCATTGTTTTTAATGAAGGCGCCCATACTGGAGCCAGCATTTGGCATTTCCACACGCCAGCAATTGACAATTCTCAGCATTTGCTATTACTACATGAATTAAAGTCATATGGACAGCAAAGAAATCCATATTAGGTCATAGGTTGCTTGATATTTTTAAAGGCGGTCAGTCTTCTAGATTAACTGGCAGATTTTAGTGGTACGTTACCATTGTGTATTGTGTAGCAGCACTTTGTACTATATCTGCTATGTTCAGTGTGCAGTGGCCTTCACACACTGCTTAATTATTGGACCAAATGGTATTGTCCAATTTTATCAGTTATATTAATTTTAGTATCGGTATCCCCATTTAAAAAATCAGTAATATCAGTCAAAATCTACAATATCAGTCAGACCCTAGTTCATATGAAGCTAAACACTGTATGAGAAGTGAAAGAGAGTCTCTGGAGTCATTACAGGGTGGAGTTGTGTGGAGCGCAGAAGTGTCAGAGGCTCTTTGAGGGCACCATAGCATGTTGAGCTTTATTAGTGCAAGACTGTCAAATCGGAGCAATATGACACATTCCTCTAAAGGGATTAGTGAACAATATGTTTGAGTGATCCAGTAAGTGGTTTTTGTTGCTGTAAATCTTTGGCCCCGGGTGAGTTCTAATTGAAGCCCGGTGATGCTGTACTTGTGGCATGTAGCTAAGTAGCGGTGACAGGGTGTGGCTCCGTGCGTCTGAGCCTGTGTGTAAGTGTATGTGTCGTTCTCTTTCGCTTTCCACAAGCAGAAACATAAGCTCAGCACCTATGAGTCACCCTGCCTCTTTTACCCACCACATTGCCTGCAAGCATTGCCTTCTGCCCCTTTCACAGAGGCGTAATCAGACACAGGATGAATTGCCAGCAGCTTCTATCTCTCCAATCCGTGTCTGTGTTTGGCTCTGGAGGACTGTTTGGGAAATTACACTGCACCTAGGCTGATAATCGCACGCATTGTAACGCAAGCCGTGTGTCTTTATGTGATTGGCCAAGAGGAACTCGTTCTTTCAGGGTGAAATATTGGCACAGGAAGCCTTTCTTTAAGCAAGCCGAAAAAAGGGGCTATAATTTTTCATTAAGATCCTCTGGATGTTTATTTGCGTGCTGCTAACTTTTCCATGGCTTTAATGGACACGGCATGAGCGGGATCTTTCATGTGGGGAGGAATGAAAAAGTCAGCGGAAAAGCAAACACTGGTTTGGCCTGGAGTGGCTATGCGTGTGCTAGTGAGGTGGTTTCGGAGGTTTTGGTACGGCTATGTATTTTAAGGAAGCCTATGTGGTAAGGGTGTGTTTTGTGGGGCTTGTTTTTTTGGGCTTGATTATTTTTGATTATTCTTCATTATTTTGATTCTTTTTTTTTGCAGAATGTATACAATTGTATGCGAAATTTTAGGCAACCTCTGTCAGATGACATGTACATGATTTTATAAGTACGCGTCCTCTACAGAGCACACTTGTGCACGTTTTAGTGTTCAGTTTATTTTAAATCTTTTTGTGTTAAACTCAGTAAATAGGAATTATGCACAAACATCATCAAACTTTTGCATATGAATTTATGCCTCTCTGTATAGTAATGGGGAGTATTTAACCATATCTGGCAGGCTCAGTATGCACAACAGGCCAAAAGTAGCAGTTTCAAAAAATTTCAAGTGAGTTTGCCAGAAATCAACCCAACATGTTTATTGATGCCTAAAATTTCCAGAATATTCCATCCGTTTGCTGTTGTCTTAATTGACAGTATTATATGAGAAAAGTCTTTATACTGTTTGTTGACGATCCCTTATATTATGCAGTTTGAAATTCTTCGCAAACTCCTAATGTCAAGGGGAAAACACCATTTTCCTAATGCTGTACATTATAAACCTAATAATAATGTAAAACCGCTCATTGTAAAATCTGTAATGTTAATATTTCTGCCACCTATACTACATAGCAGCTATAATACTTAGAACTGAATTAAGCATTTAACGAAAAACAAAGAGAACCGGAACATTTCGTAGCTATGGCACAGTTCAAATCTGAAGTTATTCAATCAGTAAATGCCATTAGTTCAAGCTGAACTGATAAATATCAGGATTTGCAGGTACATGTCAAATCTGTACACAGTAGCAGCAGATAGTATTGGGGCATCTCTCACACTATGACTTAAAAACACTTGTTAACATCACTTCGAAATGTTTGTTTGTGGCGTATGTGTGTGTATGTACAAGCACCTTCTCTAGCAGCAGTTTCTTCCAGTAGGTTTCACAGATTGGCTGTACCAACACAGGATAGCTACAAGCTACAAACAGCTTTTTAAAACCCACCTAAACAAGAGACCCCAGTCAGTGTCATCCCCCTAAGCCTTCTTATGGGCTCTGAATGCTACAGGTCAACCCACTGATGGAAAACTCCCTGTCCTGGTCATTATGATACTAGGGCAGGGTGTTAATGTGATATGTTTCACAGTGTCAAACAATATGATACAGTAGGGTTTAGAATGGCAAACCTGACATTCAGCTTAACTGGCAGGTTTCTTGTGGACTTGTACACTAAGTACTCGCTGCCCGTCACATTGTTGTGGTATTTGTCTCTGTTAGAGTGTTGTGTGCTTATACTTTATCAATGTTGTCCTCTTGACCATTGAATACAGCTGGTGAACTGGGTGAGGGTGTTTCCTCCTGGATCACTGCTCCCTTTGCCATTGAGTTTGGGCACAGTGGATCCTCAAGGTGGAAAGGGTTTTGTTGCCCCGAAACAATTGAGCCCTGAGGCAAATTGAGCGTGGAGCAGGCACCCACCCCCCCCCCCCCCCCCCACCCCCCCGCCAGCACACCACTGAGTTTTATAGCTTTAGATTCCTCTCGTCTTTCAAAGGCTGCGAATCCGATGAGCATGGGTGGGCCTGTGAATGGCGCTTAACGACGGCGCGGATGCCGAAGAGACAGCGCTGGTTTTATCAGCCTGAAAGCCAGAAGACTTTATTATTTCTTTTTTTTCCCACCAAATTATGTCTTCACTGAGTCTTCAGGGAAGAAATAGTCAAGTCCTAGCCGCCCATCTTTCAAAGGAAGCCCGCATTATGAGGTTTCTCACGGTCAGGTTACTGTAATTTTGGTTTTATGTGACTTGTGCTAAGACACAGTAGGAGGCTTTTGTCTGTGTGGTGCTTTTGTGAGACCTCGAATGGCCTTACAGCACGCAACAGTAAAATAGTTCCCTCTTTCAGTAATGTGGACAAATATAGCGCCTTTTCTTGCATCGGCGGAGTGCAGCCTGACATTTCCTAACCATTTTAGGGAAGGATTTTATAACGGGTGAATGTCGCGGGAAACGGGGCTCTGGAGAGGATGAAGATGAGGAGGGAAAGAGGATGAAGACAGGAGGAGGAGGGAAAGGTGTGAGGTGTAGAACTCCAGGGAGTCATATGTTTTGTGGCAGCGTGTGAAGAGAAGAGTACGTTTGTTTGGCTGATAGTTTGAAGTGTGAATGTGTTTGTTCGTAGGCAGTGTAGTGCGGAGAGAGAGAGAGAGGAGAAAGAGAGGAAGAGAATTAGCAGCTGTGAATTGGGATGAGAGGATGAGATCAGCGGCTGCTCCCAGACTGAGGAGCCCCGTGTGTGTGTGTGTGTGTGTGTGTGTATAGAGAACGGAGGACGCTGTGTATCAGTGCTGTTCAGATCCTGATGTGATAATGGGGGTAATAATAGCAGCCCTGCCACCACCCATCTCCCACCACATCACTCTTCCTGCCACATCTCTCTCCCTCTTTCTGTGTGTCTATCTGTTCTTTCTCTTTTTATTGCTCTCTATCCTGTTTCTCTCTGTCTTTTCCCCTGTCCTTTTCCCTCTCTGTCCTCTATTACTCTCTCTCTCTCTCTCTCTCTGTTTCTCTGTCTAAAAAAGTGAGAGAAGTGTTTCCCGCACACAGATGAAAAAGTCTAATAAAATTATATTTTTATTCCATTAACTACAGTAGAAAAAGCCTGTCTCTTCTGTCTGCCTCTCCACC
Source organism: Pygocentrus nattereri (assembly GCF_015220715.1). Classification (NCBI taxonomy): domain Eukaryota; kingdom Metazoa; phylum Chordata; class Actinopteri; order Characiformes; family Serrasalmidae; genus Pygocentrus; species Pygocentrus nattereri. Next base: position 25,026,097 of record NC_051238.1, on the reverse strand, counting down.
TCTCTTTACCTGTTTCTCTCTCTGTCACTGTCCCTCAGTGTGTCTCTCTCCCTCTATTTCTCTCTCTCTCTCTGTTTCTCTACCACAGTCCCTCTGTGTGTAGTTTTCTCTCTCTCTCTCTCTCTCTCTCTCTCTCTCCATTTCTCTATCACAGTCCCTCTGTGTGTAGTTTTCTCTCTCTCTCTCTCTCTCTCTCTCTCTCTCTCCATTTCTCTATCACAGTCCCTCTGTGTGTAGTTTTCTCTCTCTCTCTCTCTCTCTCTCTCTCTCTCTCTCTCTCTCCATTTCTCCATTTCTCTATCACAGTCCCTCTGTGTGTAGTTTTCTCTCTCTCTCTCTCTCTCTCTCTCTCTCTCTCCATTTCTCTATCACAGTCCCTCTGTGTGTAGTTTTTCTCTCTCTCTCTCTCTCTCTCTCTCTCTCTCTCTCTCTCTCTCTCTCCATTTCTCCATTTCTCTTTCACAGTCCCTCTGTGTGTAGTTTTCTCTCTCTCTCTCTCTCTCTCTCTCTCTCTCTCCATTTCTCCATTTCTCTTTCACAGTCCCTCTGTGTGTAGTTTTCTCTCTCTCTCTCTCTCCATTTCTCCATTTCTCTATCACAGTCCCCCTGTGTGTAGTTTTCTCTCTCTCTCTCTCTCTCTCTCTCTCTCTCTCTCTCTCTCTCTCTCTCTCTCTCTCTCCATTTCTCCATTTCTCTATCACAGTCCCTCTGTGTGTAGTTTTCTCTCTCTCTCTCTCCATTTCTCCATTTCTCTATCACAGTCCCCCTGTGTGTAGTTTTCTCTCTCTCTCTCTCTCTCTCTCTCTCTCTCTCTCTCTCTCTCTCCATTTCTCCATTTCTCTATCACAGTCCCCCTGTGTGTAGTTTTCTCTCTCTCTCTCTCTCTCTCTCTCTCTCTCTCTCTCTCTCTCCATTTCTCCATTTCTCTATCACAGTCCCTCTGTGTGTAGTTTTCTCTCTCTCTCTCTCTCTCTCTCTCTCTCTCTCCATTTCTCTATCACAGTCCCTCTGTGTGTAGTTTTCTCTCTCTCTCTCTCTCTCTCTCTCTCTCTCTCTCTCTCTCTCTCTCCATTTCTCCATTTCTCTATCACAGTCCCTCTGTGTGTAGTTTTCTCTCTCTCTCTCTCCATTTCTCCATTTCTCTATCACAGTCCCCCTGTGTGTAGTTTTCTCTCTCTCTCTCTCTCTCTCTCTCTCTCTCTCTCTCTCTCTCTCTCTCCATTTCTCCATTTCTCTATCACAGTCCCCCTGTGTGTAGTTTTCTCTCTCTCTCTCTCTCTCTCTCTCTCTCTCTCTCTCTCTCTCTCTCCATTTCTCCATTTCTCTATCACAGTCCCTCTGTGTGTAGTTTTCTCTCTCTCTCTCTCTCTCTCTCTCTCTCTCTCTCTCTCTCTCCATTTCTCTATCACAGTCCCTCTGTGTGTAGTTCTCTCTCCCTCTGTTTCACTCCATTTCCCTTCTCTGCCCATTTCTCTCTCTGTCACTGTACCGCTACATGTGTCTCTCTCTCCCTCCATTTCTTTCTCCCCATTTCTCTCCCTCTCCCCGTCTTTGTGTCTGTTTCTCTTTCTGTCACTGTCCCTTTATTCCTCTCTCTGTCCCTTTATCCCCCCCCACACTCTTTTTCCCGCCCCGTGACCCCTTTTATCCCTTACTTGCTCTCTCTGCTTTTTCTCTCTTCTTCCACATCAGTCGGCCAGCTCTTCCACCACATCACTCACTCTCTCTCTCTCTCTCTCACTATCTGCCTATCTCTCTCTCTCTCTTTTGACTGAATGCTCTTTCTGGTTGTTTTTCTCTTTGGTCTTCTATGACACACCCACTGTCTAATATCTGGGAACGCTTTCAGGTCATTAACCAGCGCTTCTTTATTGATCACTCTTTAGATTTGTACATCGGTTCCCGTATGAACATCTGTATCATCTCTTTTATCTGGAAATCTCTGTGTTTGAATGATAAGGCAGTAGTTGGTCTGTCTAGATTATCAACGGTGGTGCATAACTGAAAAGAGACTATGGGGTCTCTTCTGCTGATCTGCAGAGGTGTCAGCCAGTCCTGAGTGTCTACCAGCTCCGCTGCTTTATTACACTTCATGTGCCTCAGATGAAACATGTTCTTACGTTCATGCTCCCAGATTGGTTGGTGCTGTATAATAGTAGAGATTCAGACAGCAGGAGGGAAGTGTTGATCATTCTGCAACTAACAATTACTCATGTAATCAGTTAATTGATTGGCTATTGTTGGACTAATTGACTAATTAAACCGTTAGGTCTTCTGTGGTTTCATCTCACTTTTACCCAATGAATCCTGCAGTGTTTTGCAATGTGCCAATATGAAGGTATACAGATATTATAGAGTGCTATAGTACTTTGGGATTTTAATTAAATGAAGCATCCATTTTGTTTCATGATCAACATTATCGAAACGCTGGAAACACTGTCCACTAATGGGTGCAACCTTAGCTTGTGATTACTAACACTGAGGAAGTAAAGAATGGAAGAAACTCCATCCCTTGTAGATATAGATGCTTTCTCTCTCCAGTAATCAGGTTAGGCCTGATTTCCATACTGTGAGATCAATGCCGGCATTAACGCGAGTTTTCCCAGCACTTAAATCCCGCTGTGCTCCTGCCCTCCATTTACTGTCTCTGCTCCATAAGCGATTACGCAGGCTCTGCGTTTCGAGTGGGGAGAGAAATATGATTTTCCTCTTATTTAGACGATTATCAGAGGGGGCTCTTTTCAGGCAGGGAGTTTTAATAAGCACGACCTGTTTTTTTTCCCTGCCTCCTCCTTGCTTTCATTTCACCGCAGCTACGGAATAGTCCTCCCAACTCCCTGCCTTGCGCTCAAACACACCGCTTTCTAATTCTCTTCAAAGTGAAAAGGAACATCTCCTGGGTAACTTTTTGATAATGCCACAAGGCTCAATGGTATTAACTTTTAATGCCATTTAGGGCTTATGAAAGCCGAGACATTTTTGGGCTGTTTTCATTAAAGTCTGTGATTACAGCGGCACAAGACTAATAGGAAGTGTATGAAATTATGGCAGATCATTGTATTTTTTCATTCACTAGTAGGGTAGATATTGTGTACTTTCTTTGCATTGTTTTATGGTAATAGCAATTTGGTTAGAATTCATAAAAGCAAAAGCAATACTCAGTAGAAGATTCTTGCAGTGTAGCAACAAGTTTAGTGGCATATAGTTGGAGGTGTGTGTGTCTCAGAATAACAGTATTCCCTGCTTTGTCGTGTGTATTTCAGATGAGTCCAGAGCAGTTGGTCCTGCTGTTGGAGTTTCTGTTAGAAGAGGCGGAGCTTAGCGTGTCCTGTCTCAGCCTACTACAGACAACGTACAGCCTGCGGGACCAGGATGCAGAGGTAACACACATAAGCACACAGTTATTTCTAGAATCAATGAACCGCTTACCCAATAGAAAGATATTCTACATTTCAGTGCATTTTGTTACAGACATATGAGTGGAAAAAAGACACATTTATTAGTTTTAGTAATTCAATAACATTGTCATCAGGTGAATGCAGGGTTCACATAAAACTGTTTCCAGTGAGAGCAACAGCGGCTACATGTCCCAACCAATGAGTGTATATAACATCAGGAGTGTGTTTTGCTTTAGAATCTATGTCCTCTGGTCATAAATAAATTCAACTTGTCAGTGGCTGGAAGTAGCCTTTATCAAAAAAGCCATTAGTGCTTTTTAAAAGCTGTATTTCAATGAGAGGTCTCAATTCACAACAATAGCAATTTGGGGGCAGTCGTGGGCTGGAGGTTAGGGATCTGGCCCTGTGACCGGAAGGTTGCCGGTTCGATCCCCAGGTTCGACAGTCCATGACTGAGGTGTCCTTGAGCAAGACACCTAACCCCCAACTGCTCCCCGGGTGCCGTGGATAGTGCTGCCCGCTGCTCCGGGCAAGTGTGCTCACTGCCCCCTAGTGTGTGTGTTCACTAGAGTGTATGTGGTGTTTCACTTCACGGATGGGTTAAATGCGGAGGTGGAATTTCCCCAGTTGTGGGATCAAAACAGTGTCACTTAACTACTACAGAAATTTTCCCCCCAGTTTAATCATATTCTGCCAGCTAGCTAAGTCACCCCTACCTCATGCTTTACCCAAGACACATTAAGCCAGACACCACATCCTTTTCTGTTGCTGCTAATGCAACGTCACTGGACAGCTCAACAAAAACATGTGAAAGAATAAATCAATGAGAGGGAAGGTAAGGCCACTTAGAGAGAGCAAAGCCAATTATGCTGTCTTGGACTCCCAGCCCTGGATGACTGTGCAGTTTTATCCTTTATGGTACAATGAAATAATAGCTGCAATGCCTACAAAGCTTCATATATTGTGTTGCAATCTGTCCAAATGTTTACATCATTGAATATGAAAATTCCAGTGTTTTTTCAGAACCATCATCTTCGACTGACTGTTGCATCCCTACTACATGCACCATATTTCACTGCATCTACACCACTCAGACACACCACCTCACATCTTCACACCTGCTGTGACAACATGAACTTTCCTCCCCTCTCGGTTTACTGTCCCAGTCCACACGGCACAGAACAAATCCACACTGGATGCAGTCAAGGTTCCAAGGGAGGGAAGAGGAATATTAAGACATGGGCTTTTAGCTTCTCTTCGGAGCTTGTTGTTGTTCTGAGGACTGCCTGATACACTGCTGCACTGCTGCACCGGTCATCCCACGCAAACATGACGCTGAGCGACCGAAGGCGCCATCCTAATCACATTCATTTTGGCTAATCACATTGCTCCTGTGCCTCACCTGCAGACTGTCCCGTTCCTGAGTGGGCTTCTGAGCTCAGAGACATGAGCAACTGTTTAGAATACAGCCTGGTTGCGTTTAGGTCTTGTGCCTTTCAGTTATCACAACCATGGACTGAATGAGAAGAACGTGTATATTGTAGTCATTTCATTTTTTTATTGTAAAACTTTGCTTTATAAGTACTTTTTGGTCACCAAATGATCACTGTGAGTCTTGTTTAACACCAGTCCAGTGGTGCCCCTCTTCACCTGCTGGCTGGGGATGAATCTCAAATGGCTCCCTGCTCCCTACATAGTGCACTACATAGCAATTTAAAGACTGGATCCTGCAGCCCAACAGTGCATAATATAGCTAAGAAGCAGTCATTTAGGACTCAAAATTGGAGTGTGCCACATCCACACTCGATAATCGTTGCATTATTTGCCTGTAGAGGCTAGAATTTCTAAACTTTCATAGCTAGGACATTATTTAGGGAATACAGAGAAGTTTGGGATTCAGCCTGAGTTTGATGCTTCTTCTGAGAGAAACACGGACATTTGAATCACATAATACACATAATGACATTTCTAGACTTTCATACTGCTGTATTACAGTTAATCATACTGTAACTAAGTCTGTGATATTAATGATGGAGTTGATCTAGTTCCAGGTGGTCCATGCAAACAGCATGAGAGTCAAAGATTATTCCATTAACAGCACAAATGGGTTTTGGTTCGTGTCGTGGTGCAGAAATACACAGTTCAGTTGTTGTGAGGCGGTGATAGGTGTGTGTGTGTGTGTGTGTGTGTGTGTGTATCATGGATTTTGCAACAGCTCCGAACATGGATCAGGTTTTAGGATCGGAACTATCCAGTTAATAAGAGAAGGCAGTCTATTATGATTTAAATTTGATGTAAAAATAGTTTGAGGGTACGTATGCTTTACCTTTTCGTCATTAGTCGTCTTCAAAGAACTGGGAAAAAAGCTTTTCTGATTCATACTTGTTGTGGAACGTAAATCGAATGCGTGTTCCCTGTGAAACTCCTTCTGTAATTAAATATGTAATTGCTTATTACATTTGAATGGTGTAGCAAAATTGACATAACAACTCTAGGCAGAGGCACTTTTTTCCCCAGTTGTCATCTCGTTGTGCACGGAACATCTTGCATTTCATGTGTCCTGCATGGCTGTCCTCTGTATGGAGTGCTCCAGGCACCCTGATTTGAAAAGGCTTAAACTCCAACAGGTCAAGTCGGCCACAGATCAAAGGTAAGCTAGGCCTTCAGTGACAGGTGCAGTTGCTAAGTAACCTGACCTGCCGGATTTCAAAGATCTAAAATATTGTGACAATGAATTCTTTATTTAGTTTAGCTTGTTTTTGATAGCAGCACCACACTGGCTAGATTATAGAGGGTCACTATCTGAAAGGACAGGTGCCAAAGCTTTCTGTGCTCGTCGAAATGAAACATGCCTCATGAAGCAATGCAATAGTCCCCTGACCCACCATTAAGGGTTAAAACTTCATTGTGTTAGATACTTTCATCTGCCCTTTCTTCTCTGCTTCTAGTGGTGCTGGCTACAAGCCTGTAGCCCCCATTAATGTTATCAAATGACAAAAACAATGTTTTCATAATACTGTAAATTGAGACCGTTACTGTTCCAAGACACTAATACTGTAACAGTGATATTCACTGCTCTAACTAAACTAGTGCTTCTCACTAATCTATAAACTTGCATCACTGCTTGGATGACAGCCTTACGTCTCACCTGAAAAGTGCGATTCCTCGTTAAAACATGCAAATGCAGCGCCTTTTTTTGACGTGTCAAAAGAGATCTAATAGATTCTGAAACACAATGTTTCCTTTTCAGGTAGTGAGAAGCCTTTTTACAGCAGGTATCCACATTTCAGACGCTTTTTTTTTAAGCGGTGAAATGCAGTTAGCCGAGCGGCTAACCTCTCTGGTATTTAATCTGCTGATTCGATTACTCTTCCCGCAGCCAGTTAGGCCACTCTGTGAGTGTTGGTCCATTCAGAGCACGCCAGCTTCTGCCCAGGAGCGAAATCTGGCAGGTCAGTGCTAACCCACCAGCCCCTGTTCTTTTGTAACGGAGCACTTTTATTTGTAAGGAAAGCAGATGGAAAGTGATCGGAGGTGGTGAGCACAGTGAGTCCCAGACTACCACGACTTGTTTCAGCCCAGAGCTTGTGGGGAGATTTTCATCAGGACCTTCCAGGAAAAACAAAAGGCTCTCTAAAAATAAATTGGGTTATTACTACCACTACGCCCCCCTCTTCCTCGCTGTCTCCTTTCATCCCTTTCTCTCTCTCTCTCTCTCTCTCTCTCTCTCTCTCTCTCTCTCTCTCTCTCTCTCTCTCTCTCTCTCTCTCTCTCTCTCTTCCTGCCTGCCTCCTCCTCCGCCCAGGTCCTGATGGTTGTTCTCTTCCCAGCAGATGTAATTCTCCTGCTTACTTGCCATTTATTGCCATGCTGAGGTAATGTAGCCTTTTAGCTCGGGCTTTATTAGCTCTAGGGGCAGGGTGGAGCTCAGCTCTTAGTGCTTTTTCACGCTAATTTTGAAACCTTCCCTCAAACCAGCAGTTTTGGAACTTTTAAGTGCTTACTGAATGTCCGCTTTGAGTGAAGTTCTGAATCTGAATCAAACTTTACAGGCCTAGTGTGTTTACACTTACAAGGAAAGCAACTCAGAAAAGCTCACAGCACAAACCTGACAATAGAAATATACAACTGTGTACTTCATTTGCAATTAAGGAGTCTATGCCAGATGTTTACCACGCACACACACATACACAATATTGGCCCTATCCTTGTCTTTGGCCCCCTAAGTAACCTGGGAGTTGAGACCACCCTTAGGTTTGCAAGAGTGGTCTTTAACCAAGACATCAAACAGAAAAGATTGCTGCCGAATGGCTAAACCTACAGGCCGCGGAAGACGGGCTAATGTCCGTTATGAAGGACTTTTCTGAGGGAGAGTCTTGAGTGACTGCTGAGCTTGAAGGATATTTTCACTGCCAGGTTAAGGATCGTGGTTTGTGGTGAGGTGGTCTTTATTTGTGTGATTATTGTAAGTTCTTTCATTTCTATGCCAGTTTGTGGGCTGAAGGAGGGTTTATGTTAGAAAAGAGGGGGATTTAGGCAAATCTTTACTTGGTTTGATTTTTGTAAACAAAGCACATGGACGTAGCTCTCTAACTCATTCACCCATATTAAACAGGCTGAAATCTCACCACAAGGGGGAGCTATTAGCACACAAATCCCGGGTTTGTACATCATTGAAAGGGAAGAAATCCATACCAGCAGGATCTCCCAAATGCTGATATATTTTTTGACATTATTTTAAAAAAATTATTACCTAAATAAGTTGCACTGTTCACTGTAAATTGATAGTATTTCATATGCAACTTTCACTTAACTGGCTCATTCTAAAATACATAGAAATTAACGAGAGCAAATAAAGCAGACCTAAGCTGCAGCTGGTGGTGTGTCTGTGTGTATGGAGGTGGGGTCACACAGGGGGATCAATGTAATAAATAATCATTTTAACAAGAGAAATATTATTTTAAGACTCGAGCAGTTTTCTGTAGATATGACTAGTCCTAATAACATTACAGGACTCTTTCGCTTTGGCTTGATTTGATTTGAAAGAGAGTTGGGAGGGGCAGCATTTGATTGGCTGTAGCCACTTCCCGTTTTTCACAGCTTTCGATGATAATTTCACTAAGTGCTTGTGCTCTTCCCCACAGTTTGCCACCCTATCCACTTGCCTATGCCAGCAACTGCTAGAGGAAACCCAGGAATACTAGAGGAAAGCCAATTTGCAGTCCAGTGCTAGAAGTATTGAGTAGGAAGTTAGTTCATGCATGGAAAACCAGCTTCATGTTCTTGTTGCTTTTACGATTTATAAATGAGATCTGTTCGATTTTCCAAACCGCAAGCGATTTTGCCATGCTTCAGGGCACATATGTCCTGCTTGAAGTGGTAGTAAATCTGGTGTAATTACCCTGGGCCAGCCAGCTACAGCTTTTAATGTTAAGCTTTGTGAGTAGGTGAGGAAGAGGCTAAAGGTTAGGGCATGGCTCGCAGCTGGCTTTTAGAGTTTGGTCAGTGTGCCTTCAGGCTGCTCTTCTGAACAATGAAGCCCTTGCTTTGCTGGGGTTTCTTTCTTTCTTTGTGCGCTGAAGTTGTCGGGTTTAGTGTGAGGTGTGTTGCTGTAGGCTTTGTGCGTCCCTCTGAGAGAACGAAGCAGTGCCTAACACTGTGGAATGTGGCCATGTAGCGTGCGTGTGTGGCGTCTGAGCATGGGCAGAGGCGTGAGGCTTTAGCGTGATGGCGTGTTGTTTCATGTGGGGACTGCTGTGTATGCGTGCGTGTGTGTGAGTGAGTGAGTACCATCTGTTGGTCAGGCACACAGAGCGCATTGTCCCACAGCTCCTTTCAAAGGCCCGTCTCAAAGT